>NC_089173.1:2314636-2439275 GCF_009819655.1 Sylvia atricapilla | reverse complement strand
TGTCCCCACCCGACAGCTACCCCAGCCAGTCTCCAAAGGCACCCCAAAAGCAGCTTATCTTTGCTACCCGCAGCCGGTATCAGACGCTCTGGGCATAGCCTCAGCCAGTGGTGGTGCGTGCTTTACACTGCTCGAGCCCTTTTGCACCACTTGAAATTGGCCCAAGCCTTTTCTGTCACCCACTGCTTTGACGTGCCACTCACTCTCTCCTCCGCACGTCCGGAGGGGGCGCCTATGCCCCTGGAGACGCCTCAGTCTCTCCCAGTTCACTCGCTTTCCTGCTTTGGGGGCTCCGAGCTGCCAGCCCCCCCACTCATTCACTCCACATTGCTCGTCTCCACTCCCGCCACCGGTTATTCTTACCGATGCTGGCTCAGTGGCGTCCCGCGAGGCTGGCGAGCGTTGTCCTCTGGTCCGGATGTCCAGCTGTCCAGGAGGTCCGAGGTCGGGCTGCGCCTTCCCGTCCTGGTCCTCTTCTGGGCGTGGCTTAGATCCCGGCGAGCCCCCAAATTGTTAAAAACGGGCCAGGAGACCTGCTCCTTTGAAAAGCCTTTATTAGTCAGCTCTTTAAAGGGGGAACTCGAGGGGTCGCCTGCGCCGTCGCTGCTCCTGTCGCCGCCCTCGCTCCTGTCGCCGCTGAGGATCAGGTGTCAGGCGAATCTGCTGCTCTCCCCGCAGCAGAGTCGGGGGTTCCGGTCTCGCGGGAATTCCCGGCAACCCAACTGGGCTCGTGTGGTCTAGGGGTGTCACTTCTTCCCAGTCCCTTTGTGGTCGTGGCGAGGCGGCAGAAGCAGAATTCAGTCCTTAGGTAGCTGAGGGTCTTCTCGGTGTTGTAGTGCCTCCCTTTTTACCTGGATTTGGTGCTGGGTCGCGGCTTTTGGGTCCGTTTGCCGGCAACTGCACTTCGGTTTTGGAGCGGTGCACCATGGAAGTCCTTGGATTTTCCTATTAGGCGGGGCCGGCAGCTCGAGGAGCCGGCAGGGAACGGCGACAGCCTAGCCCGACGGAAGGGGGGGGGTCCCCGGGGTTTTAGAGGGGGTATACAACTTGGAATAAGATGTTTGAGGGTACAAACTTTGGTACAAACAGCTTAACAGACCGGTTTACAACTGGCATAATATTTGAAACAGTACAACTTTTTAACAAATGACAGACTGTGTAAGAAAATGGGAATCTCTTACATTTTATTCATATCATTAAGGAAGTTATACCCTCAAAACCTTATTCCAAGTTGTATACCCCCTCTAAAACCCCGGGTTCCCTTCCCCTTCCGTCGGGCTAGGCTGTCCCCATTCCCCACCAGCTCCTCGAACTGCTGGCCCCGCCTAATAGGAAAATCCAAGGACTTCCATGGTGCATCGCTCCAAACCGAAGTGCAGTTGCCGGCAAGCGGACCCAAAAGCCGGGACCCGGCACAAAATCCAGATAAAAGAGAAACACTACAACAACGAGAAGACCCTCAGCTACCTAAGGACTGAATTCTGCTTCTGCCGCCTCGCCACGACCACAAAGGGACTGGGAAGAAGTGACACCCCTAGACCACACGAGCCCAGTTGGGTTGCCGGGGATTCCCGCGAGATCGGAGCCTCCCGACTCTGCTGCGGCGAGAGCAGAAGGTCCGACTGACACCTGATCCTCAGCGGCGACAGGAGCGAGGGCGGCGACAGGAGCAGCGGCGGCGCAGGCGACCCCTCGAGTTCCCCCTTTAAAGAGCTGACTAATAAAGGCTTTTCAAAGGAGCAGGTCTCCTGGCCAAATTTATAACAATTTGGGGGCTCGCCGGGATCTAAGCCACGCCCAGAAGAGGACCAGGACGGGAAGGCGCAGCCCGACCTCGGACCTCCTGGACAGCTGGACATCCCGGACCAGAGGACGTCGCTCGCCAGCCTCGCGGGACGCCACTGGGGGAGCATCGGTAAGAACAACCGGTGGCGGGAGTGGAGACGAGCGGATGTGGAGTGAATGAGTGGGGGGCCGGCAGCTCGGACCCCCCAAGCGAGTTTGGACTGCTGAGTACCCCCGCGAGGGGGCCGGCCGGGAAAAGCAAGAAGCGAGTGAACTGAGAGTGACTGAAGCGTCTCCAGGGGCATAGGCGCCCCCCTCTGGACGTGCGGAGGAATTTAGAGAGTAAGTGGCACGTCAAAGAAGTAAGTGAAGCACGCACCACACTGGCTGAAGTTATAGCTCGGGGTGTCACAGGAGACTAGCGCTGGCTGGGGTAGTGGCTGGAACCCTAAGGGCGGGTTGCCCAGGCTACTTTCGGGGCTTGTGAGTTGGCACTGGCTGGGGTAACTACCGGGGTGTAAGGAGAGAAAGGGAGCACTGGCTGAGGCTACGGCCCAGAGCGTCTGAGTACCGGCTGGGGTAGCAAAGATAGGCTGCTTTCGGGGTGCTTTGGAGACTGGCTGGGGTAGCTGTCGGGGTGCTGGGATAAAAGTCTGCATTGGTCGGGGGTATCTTGGGTACGCTTTCCGGGTTCGAGAGGTAGAACTGGTCGGGGGTGCCCAGGGAAGAGGTACGCTGTCCGGGTGCAGGGGAGTAAAGGAGTGCTGGCCAAGGGGTAGTGGCTGAGGCCCTAAGGGCGGGTCACCAGGCTACCTGTGGGGCATTCCGAGCACTGGCAGGGGTAGTGCCCAAACCCTGAGAGGGTCCCTGGGGCTACTTACGAGTGCTCAAAGAGTGAGTGAGAGTTAAAATTTGGGCTGCCCGCCTTTAAGCTTGTGTATGTGTAGGGGCACCTTAAAGAAGTTTAATTAAAACAAAGTCAAGTAATTTTGCTTTGTGTTGCCCTGAAGTAAAGTTTCTGTCAGAATAGGAACAGCGTAGTTTTTATTTGAGACCCACTGAAAATGGGGGCGTACATAAGTAGAGTGGAGCCAGTTGAAGAGAGAGAGAAAAAGATAAAACAAATTCCATCGGACAGTCCACTAGGACAAATGTTAGAACTATGGGAGGTTGATGAGGCCACTAAAAGCTTAGACAGAATCAAGATGATCCATTATTGCATAGAGGCTTGGCCTAACCTAAATTTACCTGCAAAATGGCCATGGTGTGGAACTAAAGACCCCTGGATGTGTTCACAATTGACTCAATACTTGAAATCTCGAGGAGATTCAAGTATTGAACAGATACTCTATGCTATCTGTTGGCAAAAACAAGTAGTCAAAAATAAAACAACAAAAATATGTAAGTTACAGCAAGGGAAACAAAGGAATGAAAAGCAGAAGAACCAAAAAGAAGCTAGCCATAATTGGGACCCCTTAGAACACTTGCCTCCTCCTACAGTTTATCCCGAAGTAATCCTCCAACCTCACCTAAAAATCATACCTTCCCAAACTGTAATCCCTGTTCCTTCCCCAGCTTACCCCCCTCCAATTTATAACCCCTCTTACCCTCTGCCATTCCCTAACACTGGTCTAACCTCCTCTCCTTCACCATCCACAATCCCTGCACCCCCTCACAGCTGGGAGTTAGGTCTGGCACCTAACAATGCATCCTGTCAGGCAATAAAAAACCCAGAAAGTTACCCTTACAGTAACACCAGGTCAAAAACCAAACTCTTTCCCCTAAAGGAGGTCCCATTGGGTGGGGCAGTTGGAGGAATAGGGTTTGTCAATACACCTTTAACAGCGTCAGAAGTCAGAAGTTTTAAGAAAGAGCTGGGGAATCTAGTTGAAAACCCAGTGAGAATTGCCAACCAGATTGACCAGTTTTTGGGCCCAAATATTTATACATGGGGAGAACTAAACTCCATCTTAAATATACTCTTCAATCCAGACGAGGTTCGGCTGGTTAGGGCAGCAGGGATGCGCATCTGGGAAAGAGAAAACCGAATGGGCCCTCCCGGTGACCAGAAGTTGCCAATAGCTGACCCAGGGTGGGACCCAAACAGAGGAGAAGGGAGGAGAAATATGGAAGATTATAGAAACCTAATGATAAGAGGTATTAAAGAATCAGTTTCTCGGAGTAGCAACACCAAATTAGCTTTTAACAGGACGCAAGAGAAAGATGAAACCCCAGCAGCCTGGCTGAGCAGGCTCAGACGGAATTTCCAGCAATATTCTAATTTGGATCCAGATAGCCCAGAGGGACAGATATTATTAAAGTTACAGTTTGTCACAAAATCCTGGCCAGATATCAAAAGAAAACTTGAAAAGATGAAAGACTGGCAAGACCGAGAAATAAATGAATTATTAAGGGAAGCCCTAAGAGTATACCTTAGGAGAGAAGAAGAAAAAACAAAGGCAAAAACCAGGATTATGGTAGCCGTGGCCAGGGAAAGTGTAAAGGATCTCAGAAAGGATACTAAGAGTGAAAGAAACACAAAATCTTTACCAGAAAAGGTAAGAGAAATGAACCCACCACCTTGGGATACTCTTCAGAGACCAGGAGAGACCCGAGCCTGTTTTTATTGTGGAGAAATAGGACACTTTAAGAAACATTGCAAAAAAATGTCATTTGATAAGACTGTCATGAAGGAACAAGAGGCATTAGAAAAATTATTGAGGAAGGAGGTCAAGGAGGATTGGGGGTGTCATGGGCTCTATGCATTAGGGGACCCCATGAAACATCAAGAAGGGCCCATAGTAAATTTTGAAATTGAAGTAGGTCCCCAACATGAAGAGTTTGAGTTTTTAGTGAATACTGGTGCAGATAAATCATGTTTTAACCGACTTCCAGTTGAAATTGCGATTAGAAGAAAGACATGTGAAGTCCTAGGAGCAGAAGGGGAGCCTTTCAAGGCTTCAGTTATAAAAAATGTAGAAATTAAAGAAAATTCCAAAAGATGTGTCACTAATTCGATATATCTACCCAAAGTAGACAGTAACCTGCTGGAAAAGGACCTGCAAGTTCAGTTAGAAGTAAGGATTCTTCCTAGAAAAGGAAGAATGGTGCTACAAATCATGAGGCTGACTGTTAGAGACTTAGGGGAAGTCAGGCCAGAGGTCTGGGCTGAGGAGAGAAAATATGGATATTTAGATATCCCACCTATAGAAATAAAAATACAAGAAAAGACACCTCCTATAAGGGTCAGGCAATATCCTATTTCTCTAGAAGGGAAAAAAGGACTAACCCAAATTATAACCCATCTACTCACAGAAAGAATATTAAAACCTTGTATGTCACCCCACAACACTCCTATTCTGGCTGTAAAAAAGGCAGTGCAAAACCTAAGAGAAGTGAACAAAAAGACAATTACCAGGCACCCGGTGGTACAAAACCCCTACCCGCTCCTGAGCAGGATTCCTGGAGAGCAGTCCTGGTTTACTGTAATAGATCGAAGGGATGCTTTTTGGACCTGTCCTTTGGCAGAGGGGGGCCGAGATTGGTTTGCTTTTGAGTGGGAGTGCCCTGAAAGTAAGAGAGGGCAGCAACTGAGATGGACTCGTCTTCCTCGGGGGTCCACTGAAGGCCCAAACCTCTTCGGGCAAGCCCTAGAAGAGTTACTGAGACAGTTTATCCCTAAAAACGGTGTGCAGATCCTGCAGTATGTAGATGACCTCCTAATGTCGGGGAAAAAGCAGGATAAAGTGAAGGGAACCAGTATTAATCTACTGAATTTTCTGGGGGAAAAAGGCCTCAAAGTGTCAAAGAACAGACTGCAGTTTATAGAATCGTGGGTCACCTGCTTCAGACACCTCATTGGGGAAGGGTGTAAGAAATTAAGCCCTGAGAGAATCTCAGGTATGCTCTCAGTCCCAGCTCCAACCACAAAAAAAAATACAAGAAAATTATTAGGACTATTTGGTTATTGCAAGCTATGGATAGAAAAATATTCCCAAAGTGTTAAATTTCTCTATGAGAAGTTAGTCCAACCTGAACCTGAAAAATGGACAGATAAGGATGAAGAACAATTGAAAGACCTAAAGACAAAATTGTCTTCAGCCCCTGTCCTGAGTCTCCCAGACCTTAAGAAAAAGTTTGACCTATTCATTAACTCTGAAGGGGGAATAGCTTATGGAGTATTAACCCAAGAATGGGGAGGACACAAAAAGCCTGTCGCATATCTTTCCAAACTTTTGGATCCAGTTGCAAGAGGGTGGCCGGCTTGCCTCCAGGCTGTAGCAGCCACAGCTGTTCTTGTAGAGGAAGCACAAAAGCTGACACTGCAAAGAAAAATCATTGCACACACACACGATGATCTCAGGACAGTGTTGAGCCAAAGGGCTCAACAATGGCTGACTGACTCTAGAATTTTAAAATATGAAGTGATTTTAACCGGCACCAGTGATTTGGAGCTAATCACATCAAAAAGTCTAAATCCTGCCCAGTTCCTCTCAGGGGAACCCACACCAAACTTAGAGCACAATTGCCTGGAAATCATAGATTTACAAACAAAAGTAAGGGAAGATCTTAAAGATACACCTCTACCATGTGGGAGGGTGCTATTTATTGATAGATCATCTAGGGTGACAGAAGGAAAGAGAATATCAGGCTATGCAATAGTCGAAGGTACGGAAAGAGACAATTTAAAAGTTATAGAAAAAGAAAAACTGCCCCCCCATTGGTCTGCCCAGTGTTGTGAAGTCTATGCCCTCAAGAGGGGATTAGATTTATTAAAACAAGATCAAGGTACAATCTACACAGACTCGAGATATGCATTTGAAATAGTACACACATTTGGAAAAATCTGGAAAGAAAGAGGCTACCTAAATTCAAAGGAGAAAAATCTGATACATAAAGAATTAATTAAATTGATGTTAGAATCTCTTGTGAAGCCCCAAGAAATAGCAATTGTACATGTCAAAGGACATCAAAAAAAGGACACATTTGAAGGAAAGGGCAACCAAGTAGCTGATCAAGCAGCCAAACTAGCAGCTCAAAGGCTGGGAGAACCAATAAAAATTCTTACTTTAAATGATGTACCAGCTAACAAAGTTAGTGAACCCATATATGATGAAAATGAATTAAAAAAAATAAAAAAATTAGGTTTACACCAAGGGAAGCAGGAAGAATGGCTGACCCCAGATAGAAGAACATTCCTAAATAAAGCAATAGCTCGAAAAACGCTGGCAGAAATCCACAACTTAACTCACTGGGGCACCCAAGAGTTGTGTAATGATTTTCTGAGAGAACACCTATGTGTTGGAATCTATAACCTGACTAGAGCAGTTACTGAAGGATGCCTAATTTGTCAAAAAGTAACAAACTTCACAGAAATGCCTCCAGTACAAGGACATAAGCATCTTTTAGTTATAGTTGATCACTTAACGCATTGGGTAGAAGCCTTCCCTACAAAAAGGGAAACAGCACAAGTAGTAATAAAGATACTACTAGAACACATCATTCCCCGATATAAACTGATAAATAACATCGTTTCAGACAGAGGCCCCCACTTTGTAGCACAAGTCCTGCATGATATTGTTAAAGCCTTAGAAATGAAATGGCAGTTACATACACCCTGGCATCCTCAAAGCTCAAGAAAAATTGAAAGAATAAATAAAACCTTCAAAAATGTATTAACTAAATTAATAACAAAAACTGGAATGAATTGGCTAAAATGTTTGCCCCTAGCACTCTTGAAAATCTGAGTTCGACCAAGGTCAGACATAGGGGCTTCACCATACACAACTATCCCGAATAAAAAGACCATTGCCACTTCCCAGTGTCTCTGATACCCCAGCAAAGACTCCCTCCAAATAGACCACCATTAGAGACCCAGACACACTTAAAATAACCTTCAAAAGACAACCAAAGCCCAATTAGAAACAAACAAACAAAAAAACAAAAAAACCAATAAAAAACCCGTTGTTCAAAATCTTTCCAAGTTGTTATCAAAAGCTGTCATTTAAAAATGTTCTCTGTAAGTTGTTCTAAAATACCATGAAGTGTTAAGCTGTTTTAAAAAAAAAAAAAAAAAAAAAAAAGTTGTGATAATATCATTACAGATCTCTCATAGGGCACACCACAGAAGGGCTAATCAAAAACTGAAAAAGAAGTGGGAATACACTGAAAGGAACTCCATAAGGCCAGCTAAATACCTTCCCCAACCCAAGAGGCAAGACCAGGTGAGATCGAGACAATGGTTCATACTGGACTCTTGGGAGGACTAAAACATAGTCCTATTGAGCAAACACATTGAAAGAGCATGCTCTAAGAGCTATTGTCCCACTTCCCCAACCCAAGAGGCAAGACCAGGTGAGATCGAGACAATGGTTCATACTGGACTCTTGGGAGAACTACACACCATCCCATCTATGACGGGGAGAACCTGCAGTCCCTTATAAGAGTTCACACTCATGTAAATCCCATGTGTTTTGATATAAAGCAGTATTAGATTGCATGAAATGCTGCAAATTTAAGCAGCGCCTAACTGGAAAGTGCCCTATAAGAGAATAGTTTTACTTTAGTTAGAACCTCAAACTGAAGAACTAAATAAAAGATATACAAATGAATCAAAAACTGCCAATTGATGCGGGCAAAGGCCCGATCAAAGAAATAGAGGGGGGACTGAAATGAATGAAATGTAAGAAATTCCCTTTTTTTGACACAGTCTGTCATTTGTTAAGAAAGTTATGCTGTTTAAAATGTTATGCCAGTTGTAACCTGTCTGTTAAGGAAGTTACGCTATTTGTACCAAAATTTGTACCCTCAAAACCTTATTCCAAGTTGTATACCCCCTCTAAAACCCCGGGTTCCCTTCCCCTTCCGTCGGGCTAGGCTGTCCCCATTCCCCACCAGCTCCTCGAACTGCTGGCCCCGCCTAATAGGAAAATCCAAGGACTTCCATGGTGCATCGCTCCAAACCGAAGTGCAGTTGCCGGCAAGCGGACCCAAAAGCCGGGACCCGGCACAAAATCCAGATAAAAGGGAAACACTACAACAACGAGAAGACCCTCAGCTACCTAAGGACTGAATTCTGCTTCTGCCGCCTCGCCACGACCACAAAGAGACTGGGAAGAAGTGACCCCCCTAGACCACACGAGCCCAGTTGGGTTGCCGGGGATTCCCGCGAGATCCGGAAGCCTCCCGACTCTGCTGCGGCGAGAGCAGAAGAGTCCGACTGACACCTGATCCTCAGCGGCGACAGGAGCGAGGGCGGCGACAGGAGCAGCGGCGGCGCAAGCGACCCCTCGAGTTCCCCCTTTAAAGAGCTGACTAATAAAGGCTTTTCAAAGGAGCAGGTCTCCTGGCCAAATTTATAACACTTTTAAGCTGTTGTAATAAACTCTTTTGGTGAACAGATAGCCGTACGCCCATGTTTCTGATGTTTTAAAGAGCTATCTGTCCAAGATCTACCTTCTGACGCGAAAATTGCACAGCAGGAAATTTCTCCCGATACTCGGTATCCCGAAACGTGGGCTGTGCTGGCTGGGGTGGCACCGCTCGCTGCGGAGCTCCGGCCAGGGAAAACCCCCCCACGTTTACTCAAACCGCGTCTGCTGGGTCCTAGCGCACCCTGCAGCCACGCAGTTCCCACGAAACACTGGTAAACACCCCCCCCCAGCTAGGAGCAGTCCCGGGGCAGCCGCAACATGAGGGGATTTTACCTGTCTCCTGTGTACCGTGGGTCGTCGTGCAGCTGCGTCAGAAGTCCCTGTCCTGAGCCGACTTGCCTCAGGCGTAAAGCAAGCTACTGGCCCAATCCCAATCACCCAGAGCCACGCAAAAAGCAACTCAGAGATGGTAGGGTAGTTGATCGCTCAAAAAGCTTTTGAGACCCTTGGATAAGGGCTCCAGCTACTGCGTGGGCTTTTAGTATTTCATAAAAACCAACACGTTGGGCGCCAACTGAAACGAATCCCCCGCTGCTCCCCGGGGCTAGCTCAGTTTTTTGGGAGGCTTTGGGGGAATATTTCAGGGTTAAGGTAAAAGATCCAAAAGAGGCTCTTACCCCCAGGGTTGATCCAAGATGTTTATTCCAGGAAGGGAAACGAGGGCAGGAGGTCCAGAGGGCAAGGGAGGTCCAGAAGGAGGGAAAGAGGGCTGGAGCCTTAGAGAGCCGGAGGGCAAGAGGAAGAAAGAGGGGAGGACAGGCCCTTATCAAGGTTTCTGTCCAGGAGATGGCTGGATCTCAGCCAATTAAGTCAAGAAAGGAAGGAAGGGTAAAAACTACATGGTTACAGGCTTCAGGGGTCCTAGGGAAAAACCATTCCCCAAAGAAATACAACAGGGTGATTCTTGCATTTAGGGAATTATGGGAAAAAAGAAGTTTATTAACCTGCAGGGGAAAAACATTAGTTCATGAGAGCCCAATTTCTTGCCTATTAGAGGTTGGAAATTTACCAAAAGGGGTGGCAGCAATACATTTTAGGGACACCAGGCAGGGTACTTGAGAAGAAGCAATAGGTAACCAACTGGCTGATGAAGAGGCTCGGAAAGCTGCACTGTTGCCAGAAATCTCTGAGATCTTCCCCTTGCTCCCAGTAACCCCACGGCTGCCAGAGAAGTTGTCTTTTCCACCAGAAGAATTTGAGATAATTAAAAATGGTGGAGCAGAGGAAATAGGAGATAATTGGTTTACAAGGCATTATAGGCAAAATAGCCGAATTGTTTTATATAAAGAAATTTATTAAAGTCAATTCGGTTACAAAGAAATAAAAAAAGCCCATCACCAAAAATAAAAACAATTATTGAAGATGCCGAGCCCCAGGACTCGGCACCTGGTGAAACAAGGTCGGACTAACGGTCTATCTGGCAAAACAGTCCTCCTCTTGTTCACAAGAAATTGCTGCTGGAGCTTAGATTTTTATACAGTTTTTGTGCCCTCAGGCTAGACTCAGGATGTAAATCTCTTCAGCCTGTCCGATATAGTGTTATCTTTTGCATTGCATAGTTATTCCCGGATTTACTGAAGTCCTTTTGTCTTCCCCTCCGGCCCGGCGATGAAGTCCAGGTGGCAGGTGTTTGGTCAGACAGTGGTGATCGCTCCTTGTCTTGTTCCAAAAAAATGTTACTTCGCCCTGCGCCTTCAAGTGCAAATGAAGTCCCCCCCGGGATCTGAACTTTGCTCTGTGCCTTCAAATGCAAATGAAGTCTCTCCCTGAGTTTTAGGTTTTTCAGTCTGAATTTTACAAAAGGGGTGCTTCGCATATTTAACTTTCAGCACTTTATCTAAAAGATTATTACAGGCATGAATATATTCTTAGCCTCCCTCATAACAGAATCCCCCACCTTGTATTTTTAGAAATTTAATTCATGCTCCACTTAGGAACCTCTTTTTAAAATTCCTCCTTGTAGTCATCCCAGGCTTCCTGTGGAGGGATGTAATTCTCCTCATAGGAAGTTTCCTTCACCTAGTTTTCAAATCTTGCCAATATTTTTGCGGCTTCACTTTCTTCTGTCTGTTCTTTTAGTTTCATGATTTTTGATATTTTGTTGTTTTTACCTGTGGCCAATTCGGGGTCTGTAGGCATTGCTGCGATCTGCATGCCTTGAACCACAGAGTGTATTAGACGAATAAAACATGGGATGAGACAAGGCAAGAACATGATACCTGCTAGAGAACAAAGTATGAAGAAAATCAGTTTTTTCCACCATGCCCCATTAAACAAATTGTCCCACCAAGAAGTCTGGAGGATTGAATTCCATCTCTGTACTAGTACATGAGCTACCCTTTTTATTTCTGATGCCAGGTTTTTGATCGTTTCCCCATAATCATCTACTTCCATGCAACATTCAGAATCATTGAACTTTCCACACACCCCTCCCTCTTCAGCCAGTAAGTAATCCAATGCTATTCGGTTTTGGTACACAAAGGCTCTCATTTGGGAGTGTTGCTTGGCTAACAGCTCTAAGGCATCAGAGGTGTGATTAGACACAACCTCTACCACTGCTTGCAATCTGATTAGCCTATTTAGCAAGTAAATTTGGGTCCTATAGCCCCAACTCCCATCTTGTGCCCAGGTTGCCGGGCCATAATATGCTATTATACGTTCTGCTGGCCACTCCTCCTCTCCCCATTTATGATTTCCTCCTGCTATTGGGAGGCCCGTTTTTACTTCTCTGTTTTCTCTACTTAAAGTCTCATATAATGGGGATCCGAGCATATTAGCCTCAGCCCTGGGGAGTGTAAAGAAGGAAGGGCAGATCATACCTAGAGTGCATGAACCTTTCCATTTCCCCGGTGGTTCACTGTATGCTTTTTTCCCACAGATCCAATATATCCCACTGGGAAATCTCCAGACCTCATGTGTCATCTCTGGCGTTTCCCAGTAATGAGCTATATTTTCTACGGACTGGAAAGGGTTAGCTCCAGAATATTTGTGCCAACATAAACCAATTTTTTCAGACCAATTGCAGCTATCAGTTTTTTTCTTTTTCCCAGTATCCCATTGGAGGTTCAGGTTGCCATTTTCTTTCTTGTTTATCTGAATTTACAGTTAATGTGGATATACACGGGGTATATCCTACAATCTCATTGAATTCTTTCCCCTCCCTGCTGATACAAAAAGTTCCAATTATCCGGTGGTCAATTATCCACCCTTCGGGCCGCAATATGCTTTTTGAAATTTCTGATTTATTCCACTTCAACAATTGTTCTGGAGATAAATTTTTCACCTTTCCAGGGCCACATTTCAGCGGAATTCAATCCCCCACAAATCCAACAATTAGTTAGACCTAACTCAGAGGCAATCTCCTGCATAAGATCTAAAAATAAATTCCTGTAAGAAATGAGTGATCCCGAATCCCCATATTGTCTTTTCAGTTGCTCATATTGTTCACTTAATGACTTAAGTCTATCCTGTTCTATTCCCTTTTTCTAGTTTCTGCCTCCTGCCTTTTTAGTTCTTGAGAGATTTCAAGAATTTTTACTTCAGGCTCTATACCTTCCCTGTTTCGTGAAAAGCAAAATGTTTTATCTAATTGTGAGCAATCTTGTTCATTATTGAATATTATTTGATTATCCTTCTGTACCGATTTCCCATCAGATTTTAGATCCTTGCCCACCCAATATGTCTTTCCTCCTATTTTACACATTCCCAATTGTTCACTATTGTAACACAAGTGGTTCACAGTAAAATATGCTATGAAAATCGATTCTTTTTTCCCTCCTATCCAAAGAGTGCAGTTACACTGATCACAGATTGGAATATCTAATCTGATATTTTTCCTCTGCCTGCTGTGCTTTCTTTCGTCCTTTGGTGGGAGTTGACCTGACTTCTCGTTTTCATCATCTCTATTTATGTCCAAACATACATATTTTTGCCCCTTCCCTGCAGATCCCATATAGTGTGCCATCTCTTCTGCAGAATCCCACCTGCTTCCCTTCACAGCCTGCTTGGCCTGATCTTATCCTGCATTTACCGCAGCTGTTGATCGGGCCTTGCGGAAGCATCTGGTACTGCTTCCCCAAGAACCATGCTGCTGTCGGGAGTGAAGCTAGCCACAGGGTCATCAGGATTCCCCACCAGTACACTCCTCTGCCTCTGCCTACGCCTGCTGGTGTGCAGCCAGCAGCGTGGTAATCCATCTTTTGTGCAGCAGGAGTCATCTTCAGGGGCCCTGTGCTGGACCCTGGCTGCATATCGCCTCTTAAAGGCTTCCCAGTGGGCAGGCTTGACTGTATCTGCATTGCAGGGGGTCTTGCTCAGAGTTCGGCACTCAATTCTCAGGGCTTCTGCCTGTGTGTTTAATTTTCCTCTCAGCCTGTTCCACTTCAGGAAATACCAGGTCCTGGAGTGAAGCCTAATTAGATCAAGTTCGACAGAGATATTTAGGAAACGAGTGGTCAGGGTCTGCTCCTCCTCTAGGCACCTAGTACACAATTCTTTAGGTTTAAATCCCCTTTTACAATGAGCTACCCAAATCTTGTTACAGAGACGGCATTTGAATTCAATGCACGGGAAACACGGGCACTCAGCTTTAGTACATCTCACTCGGTTTCCTCTTGGCATGGGTTGCTCTTTTGTAGGCATAATTTCAAGTCTCCCAGTGGGGACACCACACTCCACTCTGGGTTTTTCTTGTCCGGGGTGTCCTTCTTCACTCTGGATGCGTGTGTCCAGCAGCGTTCTGCTGTCCGGACTTCAGTGTCTGTAGTCAAGAGAACAAGAAAAGGACTCTCCCAATGTGGTGTGAGTGGGGCCTCTTTCCATGTTTTTATCAACACACTATCTCCAGGATGTATTTTATGAATAGCAAAACCTAAAGGTGCGTTCTGTGTGGTTAGCCCAAGCTTCCTAAGTTCCTGTATATTCTTGTTAATTGTTATCAGATATGGCTGTAATTGCTTATCTTCTATTTTTGGATGCCCTACCGGAATTCCATGAGTGTAAGGCATCCCATACAACATTTCAAAAGGTGAGAGTCTGGTGTCTGAATTAGGCATAGTTCTAATGTTGAGGAGGGCAAGGGGGAGACATTTGGTCCATGACATTTTTGTTTCAATCATTAATTTAGATAATTGTGCTTTTAATGTTTGATTCATCCTCTCCACCCTTCCTGAACTCTGAGGGTGCCATGGGGTGTGATACATCCACCTTATACCTAGGGCCTCTGTTAGTAATTTTATAATTTTGGACGTGAAATGTGTCCCCTGATCCGAGTCTATGTGACTTATGACCCCATATCGGGGTATGATTTCATTTAACAAAATTTTTGCAACAGTTTGAGCGGTGGCTCTGGCACTGGGGAATGCCTCCACCCAATGTGTCATTTGATCCACAAGGACAAATATATACTTATATCGCCCTACCTTAGGTAATTCTGTAAAATCCACCTGTACCTTTTCAAATGGCCAATAAGCAATCGGACGATTCCCCCTAATGGCCTTCCTAATGTTTGCTCTGTTTACCTTCTGACAAGTCATGCATCCTGTTACCTCTTGTTTTGCTAATTCGTAGATCCCTTTGCATCCAAAGAATTTCAGGACCTGGTCTACCAAAGCTTGAGTTCCCCAATGTGTTTGCTGATGCAGATGTCTCAAAATTTTTCTAGCATATTCTTTGGATATAATTTCCCTTCCATCGGGTAATATCCATTTCCCATCTATCATTTCTCCCCCCATTCTTTTATATGTCTCAATTTCCCATTCTGTTAAGCAAAACGGGTATTCTGTACTTCCCTCTGTCTGAATCTCGGGGGTTCTTACCACCATCAATGCTGCTCTTTTTGCCTCAGTATCTGCTAGGTTGTTTCCCCTGATTCTGAACTGCATACCTGTTTGATGTCCTTTCACATAGACAACAGCTATCTCTGTTGGCTCTCTCACAGCTTCCAATATTTGTTTGATTAATTCCTCATGGACTAGATTTCGTCCTTTCGTACTAATCAAGCCTCTCTCTAAAGCTGGGGTCCCTTTTTAGAGGTTGGGCTGAGCTACGACATCCACACCGAGACCGTGTTTCATGCCGCACTGGCGTTTATTGTTTGTCTCTTCATATTTATTCTCTTGCGACTTTATTGACATTACAAGGCACTTAAAAAATGTACACATTTGCTGCCTTAAGGAGGCTTCCGTATTAACACTATAAAACTACATATGAACACCCGTTAGAACCTGGAACACCTTAAGGGAGAGAGGTGAATTTTTTGCTGCGCCACAACCTGAATTTTTTCTGCGCCACAAAGGCTCACAGGCTCTGCAGGCAAAGGGCCCAGTCTGGAATTGCTCACGTTATTCCAAATATTTCTGCAACATCTCCCCCTTTTTCTTTTGAGCAATTTAGACTGAATCAAAGGCACGACTGAGCAAAACACACTAAAACAATTTCAATTGCAATACCACACATAATACTAAAACGAACCAAGTCTTTGACCCAACCAGTCAAAACTCTATGAATCAAACCATTGGTCAGAAGGAGCGTTCCTCAGTTGCGCGAATTGCCTATAGAAGGACTATGAATGGTAACTTAGATATTATTCATAACTTAATTTAACTTAGCTTATCTTAACATAACTTAACTTATGCAATTGATATAACGTATTTAACTTATTTAACTGGTATAACTTGGCCAAGTTATAATTTATACTATATACTATATACTTATAACTCTATTTAACTTAACTTTATGACTGTATTTATATGACTACTTTGTAACTGTTACACCTTATAAGCACAGAGCGTGTAAGACAAATCGTAGGCGTCAACGTTATTGACACTATTTCGCAGTATTTTTGACTGGGGATATGCACGAGTGAATTGACTCAGTACACAGACAGATTCAGATCCTTTCCTGGTCAACTCAGTGAAAGCCTCTGATCTGTTCATGACCCGATTTTTTGGGTGGACAGACAAAAACAAGCACTCGAGGATGATTGGTGTCTCCCCCTTTTTCTTTTTGCCATTGAAAAACAATGGCAGACGGGCGGTTAAAGGCATTAGACAGAAAAAAGGTGACAAAGGGAGTTGTTCCAAACATCGAGCACTCCAGCCATGCTGTAATTTTTCTGAAGTTCGACAAAGCTTCACAAATTGTGACAAAGTTCTGTCGTATGAGTGTCCGTATTACATTTTTGGCACCATACAGCCTTTTGACAAGTCTGCCTAATGTGACCAGATTCACCACATTTGTAACAAGTGATGTTGCTTGGATGCGGCAATTTGTCATCGTGGTCAGAACACTCGCTCTCCCCCCCCGGATCTGCCTGACAAGGCAGCCGCAATGATGTGACTTTGCTCTTCCACAGCATCATGGACAGCTGTTGCAAGTGCCGCAATCTGACTAGTTTGCTCGCCTCGCATGGCAACGACCAGCATTTCATCTATTGGAGTGCCTTGTGGAAGAGTGGCTAAAATGGTCCTTGTATGTGCATTGGCATTCTCAAAGGCTAGAGAGCGAAGCAAATGTTCTTGTACCTCTGGTGTCATATCTGGTGCATCCTTCAGAGCAGCTGACAGTCTATCAATGAATTGTCCATATGGCTCTGTGGTGCCCTGTTTTATTGTAGCATAGGGTGCTGGTTTTTTCTTATCTGGAACTAGAAGCAATGCCTTGTGGGCTAGTGATTGAGACAATTGATGGAGTTCCAATGGGAAGGTCAGCTGAACATTGGTCATTGCATAGGGTCCGTGACCGATTAACATATCAGGTTGTACTCCAAATAAAGGATGTCCCACAGTTCGGTGTCGGTTAGCTTCTTCAATCGCTAACCGTCTCCATTCACGTTCGAAAATAAGAAGTTGTGATGGAGTTAGCAACAGTGAGGCAATGCTGGTAGAATCTGCAGGGCAAAGCACATCTGCTGTAAAGATGTATTGAATGATATTCCTAGCTGCTTCCGATCTAATACCATAATTTGCAACTGTCTGTTTCGCTGACTGCAGAACCTTCCACTCATGAGGCTCCCAGGTAGCGTTTCCATTACTGATGATAACTGGACAAGACAAGGCACCTGCAGTTTCCCAGTCTCCCTCCAGCATAGCATTCTTCCGAACTGCTGCCCAGCGTCTTTCAATAGGGTTAGTTGACATGGCTGGTAGCGACACCTGCTGGGTCAATGGGAGAACTGCCGGAGCCGGGGGTGCTGTCGGCACAGTGGAAGAACAGATTCCTCCCTGTGGCTGTGACCGTCTTTCCAGCAAGTCTTGTCGAGTTGAGAGCTCAGCAAGCTTAGCTATTATCTGCTGTAAGTCCTTTCCATGCTGCGAAGTTATGTGAGGTCGCTGCTCGCTATGCAAATTGTCGTTAAGTCCGTCATTGTCAGAGTCAGATTCAGCGTCATGTGGGAGGGGAAGATCCACGGCGGCTGCGCTGGCTTATATTTGCGCCGCCATTGCCGGGGGAGACGGAGCCGCCCCGCCTTTCTCAGACGCAGCCGGGACGCCGGCCGCCGTTGCCGGGGGAAACGAAGCCACGCCTTCTTGCGTCATGCCCGTGGCCGGCCCCCTCTCGTCACCGACTCCGCCTGCCGTCTCCTCTTTCACCACGCCCCCTGACTCTGGCGGGCGCGCTCCATCCCGAACAGGGTCAATTCGCGCCGGAGCAGTCGGGGCCACATCCGGTCCTTGAACGTGCTGAATTACATCTTGCAGCGTTGAGCAAACGAGGGCTCGAGTGCCTTTCACAGGGCACGCACTATAAATACCGAAATATCTCGCCAGCCTAGAGGGTTTCTGCGTCTCCTTGTTCTCGATCCCCGCATCGATTTTGGGGGGTCTCTGATCCTCCATGCTATCAGGTTTCTCACCCTCCAGAGCCTGAATCGCAGCCTCCGCTGCCTTCTGCTCGGCCGTAAGCATTTGTAAGGTAACCAAGGTCTTTTTCCACAGCATGCCCAGTACTTGTGCGACCTTTCCTTCCTTGCCGCCACCAATCGCGGAATCCCAAAGCAATTCTCCTATCTCTCGCCGCTCCGTCTCACTAAAAACAAGCGATGGCTTGTTCAGCTTCCCTCTCTTCCTGGCCCATAGGGTCAGATGCTCTAAATCCGCCTCCTTTAATTTTTCTCCTCTCTTAGATATAATACTGGCAAGAAGTCGCGTAGCTGCCTGCATTTCTCGACCCATGCTTTTTCCCGCCGTCTCTTTGTTCCGCAGCGAACGCAGTCTTACCTTCCACCAGGGTGTGTCACTGTAGCCTCACGGATTGCTACTGCGAACACACCCACACCCCCACCCCCCCCAACCTCTCGCTTTCTGCCTCGCTCGCTTCCCCGGCCGAACTGAGCCGAACTCGGTTATGAAACGAGCTCTCCTGCGTCCAGGAGACCGCAAACCGTCCATGTTCCGGGGACGGCGTGAGATTCATCCAACAATCCGCGATAAATCCTGTGGAATGCTCCGCGGCCAGCGCGAGATAGCGATTCCACACGACCCACGTCTGGGTCGGCTCCCCGATACCGCAAATCAGGGGAGCCCCGCTGAGCCCCTTCTTTCGGCCAGCGGACCGTACCCACCCGCGTTCGGGGGGAGGGTTACGGTAACTAAAGGAAAAGGGTCCCAGTTCTGGGCGCCAGATAAAGCTGGGGTCCCTTTTTAGAGGTTGGGCTGAGCTACGACATCCACACCGAGACCGTGTTTCATGCCGCACTGGCGTTTATTGTTTGTCTCTTCATATTTATTCTCTTGCGACTTTATTGACATTACAAGGCACTTAAAAAATGTACACATTTGCTGCCTTAAGGAGGCTTCTGTATTAACACTATAAAACTACATATGAACACCCATTAGAACCTGGAACACCTTAAGGGAGAGAGGTGAATTTTTTGCTGCGCCACAACCTGAATTTTTTCTGCGCCACAAAGGCTCACAGGCTCTGCAGGCAAAGGGCCCAGTCTGGAATTGCTCACGTTATTCCAAATATTTCTGCAACATCTGTCTTCCCAAATCTTCCCGAAAGTGTGCACCACGCCATAAGCATATCGAGAATCAGTTCCTTTCTTCCCTTTTAATCTTTTCAAAGCCCTTAAAACCGCATACAGTTCACATGCCTGTGCAGACCATCCAGCACTTAAAGGGCCATACTCCACTACTTCCTTTGAGTTCCCATATCCCGACTTTCTCTTTCCGTCTATCACTCTTGCTGATCCATCCACAAACCACTTTTCTCTACCTTCTAATTCCTCTTCCTTCAAATCCGACCTTATCTTTGTTTGCAGTTCCACCATTTCAGCACAATCATGGGAGGTTTCCTCCAGTACCTCTTCAAACAGAAACTGGGCTGGGTTCTGAGCAGCTGTTGTCTTAAGTTTTAAACCATGTAAATGCACCAAAATAGTCTTATACTTCAGGAGTCTGGCATCTGTGAGCCATTTATCTGCATTTTGCTGCAGAATGCCCCTCACATTGTGTGGTGAGTATACTGGGGAAGCCCCAAATGTTACCTTTTTAGCTCCTTCCACCAGCAGAGCTACTGCCACAATAGTTTGCAAGCCAGTGGGCCATCCTCTGCTCGCTGGATCTAAAAGCTTAGAGACATATCCCACAGGTGTTTTTGGTCCCTGCCCAATTCTGAGTTAAAACACTAATCCACAGACAACTGAAACTACCTTTTTACATCTGACAAATTCAACACAGGAACAGTTATTATTGCCACCTTTAACCTCTTAAATTTTAATCCATCTTGTTCAGTCCATTTCACTTTATTTGTATTTTAATCTCTCCTAAAGAAACCTTACCTTTTTACTATATTCTTCAATCCATTGTCTGCAGTATCCTAATAGTTCCAATAATTGCCTGATTTCCCTCTTTGTCCATGGAGGGGGGGGGGGCAGAGCGATAATTCCAGCCACCCTTTCAGGATCTAATTTGTTTTTACCTTTTGATATCCAATGTCTTAGGTACTTTACTTTTGATTCAGCAAATTGTAGCTTTGATTTTGAAACTTTTAAGTTTCTGAAAATTCAACAATGAGATTGTACATATTCTTATTTGCTCCTCCCTTGGGCCAGCTATTAACAAATTATCAATATATTGTAATAACTTCACTCCTTCTTCTGGCAGAAATTCACTTAGTAACTTTTAGTGCATTCTGCCGGCAAGTTTTGAAAAGTACTTCTTTCTGCCCCAGAATTAATTAAAAAAACAAAATTTTCTCTTTTTGGTCCCACTTTAAGTGCTATCAAGGGCTCCTTAATGGAGTGGGATGCTAAAAAAAATAGAGCCTCTGACACCCCTAATCTTCCTTGAACATTTTTCATCTTCTTTTTTTTTTTTTTTTTTTTTTTTTTTTTTTTTTTTTTAAACAGTCTTTCTTAAGGTGTCTCTTTTGTTTCTCCCCATGCTTCTTTGGAGGCATGGATTGCTGTTTCTGAGTGTTATTTCTTCCCTTCCCCCTTACATTAAAAAACTTTCTTATTGTTTAAAGGGGCCAGACCAAAAAGGGTTAGGAGAATCACATTCTCCGGATGGATCCTGTTTAGAATAGGGATTGGCTACCACGGGGAAACTTTTAATTGAAATTTGTTCAATTTTCAACTTCTCCACCCGGGACTGACACAGGGCCAGGGCTGGGAAGGGACGCCCCCCTGCTCTCGGGGGGGGGGGGGGGGGGGGGGGTGTGTGCTGCTGTGTCAGCAGCGGCAGCAGCCCACCAGAGAGGGTCAGGTTACAGGGGCTGGGTGGGGACATGACTGCCCAGGGCCGGGGAGGAGCATGCGCACACTGCTGCTCCTGCCGGGGAAGCCGCAGGCGCAGAGACACTGAAGCCGGAGGGAAGGGGGTGGTTCGCCCGCCAGGTTTGGAGCGGGGGTTTCGGAGCGGGGGAGAGCCTGGGTTTGTATGCGTTTGGGGTAAACGTTTTATCTTACACACAGAGCTCTTTGGTGTTTGCTTTTTCCTTGCCCCATTATATTAAAAACTTTCTTAACTTTTTTTGTGGTGGGTCTCGCGCTGAATTCTTAGCTTCCGCTAAGAGCTGAGATCCTTTTCCAAACTGTCACAAACCAGATTCCGCTTTTTGGACTTACCTGTTCCAGCGAGCTGAGCTGTGACTTTGTTCGTCCAGTGAAAAAACTTTGGTTTGCGTCCTGGGCTTCTCACCAAGCCCGTAGCTAAAAGGCTTACCAGTCTCCCGAACTCAAGAGGAACGTCTCCTTTCCTTTTAGCTTCCTCCTAGGGTTCTCTTCCCAGTGCTGTAACATTAGCCCCAATGGACTATCTGGGTGAATCTCCGGGATTCCCTTGTTCAACTCTCTATTAGATTTCTTTTGCATTTTGCTTTTCCTTTGTCCCATTTTGCCAATACTTACGCATATGTGGAGCTGGAAATAATACAGGTACCTCTAATTCTAATAATTTTACCAAAATACTCACCCACTGCCAGGGACCGTCTGAGGGGGCTTTCTGTTGGTATACGGCTCTCTGAATTCCCTTTTTGACGAATACTCATCCTGACGGAATCCCGTCCTGGCACCGAAGGTTTACCAGTTCCCGAACTCAAAAGAACGTCTCCTTCCCTTCGGCCCACTCGTGACCACAAACAAAACTCGTGACCTCTTCCTTCACCGGCTGGGAGCCCGGCATGGGGCACCCACTACCCCACCCCCTTGCTTGGAGGGCGGCGGCACCGGCCTGGCCAGGGGCAGCGGCAGGAGCGGGGAGACCAGCCCAACCGGGGGCTGCAGCGGCCCTGCCACTCTGACCGAGGGCTGTGGCAGGAGCGGGGGGGACAGCTGGATTGAGGGCAGCGTAGGCGGTTGCCAAAGCCCTCCTCCCTATGCTGGTTGTGACGATGGCAGCGAAGGTGCTGGTGGGGGCGGGAGCAGGAGCAGAGAGGCCAGCGGCGCCAGTGAGGGTGGCACCAGCAGCCTCTGCTGGACCTGCTGAGGTGGCACAAGCAGGGGCAAGATCGGGGGTGGAGGGGCCCCACTCGGACCTGGGTCTGAGTTCACCCTCAAATCAGGCGCGATGTGATCTAACTCCGCCTCCTCCTTGTTTTTACATTTGCTGTCCCATATTGACTCATCTTTTGTACTTTTCCCCTGTTTTTTCTTTAAGACCAATATATGCTCCATTTTCTCTGGCCATTGCCGACAAGCCAACACCATAAGGAGCCTAGCATATTCTAGCTCATCGAAATATTGGTCTTCACGTATGCAGGAGATTAAACTTGATATCAACTTCTTATCAAGACTCCCAAATTCAGGCCATGTCTCATCATTATCTAGTTCATAAGTTGGCCAGATCTTTTCTGAGAGTCTAGTAAGTTTGGATTTAAAAAACCAGGAATCCCCTCCCGGTTAAATCAGCCCAGTTTTTCAATACTAATCCCAGGGGACTATCTCTCGGGATATTATTATTACAATATTCACAAGAAAATCTACACCCCCTATCTCAACAGTTATGAGTAAGAAAGTAACCAGGGAGAGAGAAAGAGAGAGAAAGCAAGCAAGGGATGGGATTCAAACCCTCATCCTTTGGAGCTGCAGCATGGGAACTAACTCCCTACACCACGGCTGGCCTAAGGCCAACACCACTGCAATCTAACCCCGCTTTTCAGAGACCATCTTCCCTTGCTACCAGTGGAGGCGACAGAGAGCACTTCCCCTGATCCTAGGGCCCTTTCACACTAAACAAAATTACAAGAGATCTCCTAACACCTAACTCAGGTGCTAAACAAAATACCCCTTTATTCAATTACTCATGTGTCTCTGTCAGGTCCATGGATTTTTGGATTCTTGGGCTCTGATGCCTTCTGGGCCACAGCTGGGGTCGCTCCCCCTTGGAGTGCCATCAGGAGTGGAGGGGCAGGAGCTGGGTGTTCCTCTGGCCCATGGGAGTTTTCCAGATGCTTCACTGTCCCTTCGTGGTCTCCAGAAACTGATGCCTTGGGAAGGCTGACCTGGAACAGAGACTGGACAGAGCTAGAGAATAAAGTAGATATTTACTGAAAGGCCTTTAAGGGTACACCTTGGGCAGTACAAGAGCCTGGCCAGGGCTACACCCAAAGATGACTTAAAATGGTCACAAAATGGACCACTGGTCATGAGGTCTCATGAACACTGCCCATGACCAACTCAAACAATCAATTAAAAAGTTACTTAAAAACATTAATTAGAAAACAAATTGAGGAATATTATATATTTTTCAACAGGTAGAAACCACTTGTGTAAAGAATATCACCCTGTTCCTGGTTCAAGAGTCTGCTCTACTTTTGTGTTACAGACAGAAATTAAAACCATCTATTGTTCACAGGCTCAGGCTGCAGTATATCTTCCCTGCTCTCACTAACACTCTCTTATACTTTCCAGACTACCAAGTCTTGTCCCTCAGACTCATTGGACAACTAGACCAAGAGGGCTAAAGTTCAGAGGAGTTTTTCACTATTTAGTCTGAAGTTTGTATTTTCTTTGTGTCAGTTTTTGCCCCTAGCTACATCACCTGGTCTAATGAGAATACTGCTCTTCTCTGCAAACTGTTCTTACAGCTTAAATCCATGACACCTGCATCAACAGCACTACCTTTTTCCAAAATATACTCCAATAGCCTCAGAGAGACAACAAATCTAGTCATATTTAGACTCTGTAAGGAAGACGTTCTGTACATAGAAATCAAGCTCGATTTTCAGGCTTCAATTTAGTTTGCAGGGCATTAGGAATTCTCTCTAGTTATAGTGGAACAATTGAAAGTCTTGGATACAAAGTGGGGTTGTGTCAAAAGATGTTTTCCTTGGGTATATGTGGTAGTTTAGCATGGATGTGAGGGGTTTTTTTTTTCTGAGGAAGTTGTGGCAGATTTTTGGAGTCCAGGGCATCCCTTTGGTCACCCTGGAAGGTCACAAACCTCAGCAGAGAGGTCTGGGACTCGAGCAAGAGGGTTTGAAATCTATACAGGGGGATCTGGAATCTGTACAGGGGAGTTGTAGACCCTGGCACAGAGCCCAGAAAGACACAGTCTTTGACTTCAGCCCATGGAAAAAACTTCCACCATTGAGAGAGGAATTACAAGTCACAAAGGTGTGACAGACAGTAGTGTAGTTTATCACTGGGTGGAAAATTTTGTAGTTTTGGGGTTCTTAGAATGGAGGTGAGTGGGGAACAAGATGGAGGATTTAGGGTGGTGCCCTGGGTTCTTCTTCTTCTCCCTTGGCCTCCATCTCCTGCTGTGATGGTGGCACAAAGTAGTTCAGTGAGATTGGGTCAGAGTAGAGGTGACCCTGTTAGTATAGGTGATAGGTATTGGGACAAAATTGTAAATAATAGACACGTAATTATCTGCATAAGAGGGCAGTGACCTCCCATTGAGGGGGGAGTCATCCTGTATCAGAGCAGCTGAACAGACCTCAGCTGGGCACAGAGAGAATTGTAAGACAAGAAAAAATAAACAACACAAGAAACCTTGAAAATCAAGACCTTGAAGACTCTATCTCATTCTTGCATCTGGCTTAGGCCTCTCAGAGGGCAAAAGACTCTCAACCACCTGAATCTTGGGTGAGCAAAAAACCTGAGAGAAAATGTTGGCAGCTTGGCTGAACAATTGAAGAGTTATTCACACCTTTGGAGAGTCCAGGCTTAAATCAGAGGATCACAAGTGGCTCGCCTCTTTTTCTCTTCCAGCTGGCAAGAAATTAACATTACTTCATAAGTCAGAGGCCTGGATCCAGGCCCCGTCACCCTCCCCTCCCACTCCCGGTGGTTGGGGCTGGGCTCGTCTGGGTGTCCCAGAGCTTCTGCCTGGCAAGCAGGGGCCCAGGCTTGCTGTGTCCCCTCTCTTCTCCCTCGGCTCCTGACAGGGGGAAGGAGGAGATTGCAGATCAGCAGTGCTGGCCCTGTGCCAGGGGCCGCAGCAGCCGTGCCCTTGGCTTGGCTGCCGGAGCCGCTGGCTGGAGGAAGGAGAAAATCTTTCTCCGGAGCCTCAGGGAGCTAATACAAGTTTGAGTCACTTTGGATCTGACCAGGGGTGGGGGAGGGTCATCTTACCAGCGTTCCTGAACATGCTTCTCCCCCACCCCATCACCTGCTCAGCCTTGAAGTTCCATACTGGGAGTCAGCTGGAGAGAAAAGAAAGACTCTAGGCAAAGACATTAACCCTTTCCCTCCTCCATGGAAGGCAGAGTGATTTAAAATGTAGAGAGACAGCATGAGACAAAGTCAGTGAAAGAACTGATAAAGACTGTGGGAAGAAGAGATGGAGGAAAGGAAGTGGACATTTTTGACTGGACTTCTCTGGATGCAAACCATGGAAATATAGACTATTTCTTGTAATATCATAATGATGTTTGGGAGAATGCAAGTTCTAGCCAAAGGGTTGTCTGTACTGATAAAATTGAGATTTAATTGAGAATTTTGAATAGAGTAAGCCTCCTGGCTCCTGGGGTAAAATAAGGAGGTCTCTGCTTTTGAGATGAAGATGATTCTAAAGAGAAAGTGATTTGAAGCTCTGGCTCCTGGGCTAAAGGGAGGTCTCTATTTCTTTTGAGACAGAGACGATACTGGAGATAGAAGAAGACAATCCTTGTTTTATACTAGAAGGAGCATTCTTAAAACAGTACCCCAAATATGCTGAAGCCCATAAGCAGTTTGGGAAACTGTTAAATGGGTGGGACTGCACAGATCTGCAAAATTCTGTGTGGTTGCAGATTTGTGACACTGAGAGCCACCAGATATTTTCTTGTGGCATGTGGTTCAGACTCCTCTCCCAAAGTGATGGAAGATTATGTTTAAATAGTTGCAACTGACTGAAAATCATAGTTTTCTCTCTACATTGTGTGGGAAAGTGAACAGTTTGTGGTAAAAGAAAGAGCTAGTTTAAAAGTTTCTCTTTTTTTCTTTTTCTTTTTCCTTTTCCTTAGTGTATGTTAATAAACTATCTGTTTACCTTAAGTTGGGGTCTGTTTTGCCTTTTCCTATCTCCCAGAGGCAAAAGAGAGTAGACACTCAAACCACTACACTAAATTAGGCAAACCAGAATTCAGCAAACATGAAACCACTACAGTATACTAGGGATTGCTGCTGCATTTAGATTTGGGGTGAAATTTCTAAAGATTCTTTCTAGAAATGGGATCCAATACATTTTAGATTGTGTTAATATGCACACACAGAAGCAAGGCTTCAGCAACATTTGTACTTGAAAGGGATGCCATTTCCATTGTGGTAGCAAGCCCTTCTGCTATAGATGCCATTCACAATGTTGAAGACAGGAAGAATAATGATATCATTCTCTCGCCTTCATACAACCTCAACTATAAAAATTCCTAACATCCATGAACTGCATTTATCCCTCATGTCTCAGCATCATCCTGGGAATTCATATTGGGCTGCTTGATCATCCTTTAGAGTCAGTGTGCACCTGGAGACAGATCCTCTTCTGTAGGTTCCCCCTGCAGCCCTTGGTCCACATGGTACTTTGGCTATATGAAAAAGCTGATGCATTTTCATGTGACCAGGATTTGAAATTGCTCTGTACAACCACCTTAATCCCACTGTTATTTTCCATTCATCTAACTTTTTTTTTCATAAAATATTTTATCGGCTGTGACTTTGTACTTATTTCCAGATTGCTGAGACAGTTCAACAGATCTGAGCCTGATACTGATCCTGCAAAATCTTGCTACAAACACCTGTTTTAGGGAGGATGTTGGAAGTTGTTAACATGCAGTGCATGCTCAGCTAATGGTGTGTACTGTTTGTTCTGTCATACTCTCTGATTTAATTCTGTGATATGCTGACTGTTATGTTTATCAGCCAAACAATTTCTGAGAATTAAATAAGCTTTTGATAAACACTTATTTTCCACATGACCCTGTTTCTTGGAATTGACTGTATATCTAGCCTCAAATTCTCTATTAATCAAGTTCCTTATCAGTTTTCCATTATTTTCGTAGTCACTGTTATATGTGTGTCCCAATAATTGACTGGACACAAGCTCAATTAAATCAGATTGGAATTTATTGAGCAAGCAACAGTAAACAAAACAGCACTGGGCAGCCGGGGGAGTCTCCGCTCCACCAATCGGCCCACAATTACCACCCGAGAGTCTCTGCTTTTATACTTTGCAGCTCCCTGTGATACGTGTATTTTTCTGTTTCTCCTGTGTTTTCACGAAGTGCTGCTGGGGGGGTCTGTATCCGCTTCCCGGTAGTTGGTGATCCGGTGGTTGGGGAATGCGTCTTTGATCCCTGCAAAAAACTGGTCACTCAGCTTTTCTTTTGTTTGCTTTGCCGGATGTTTGAAGAGAGGGTCTTGGCGAGAATACCAGGTGCTTCCCGTAACACGGTTTAGTGAACAATTACTGATGGTAATCTATTATAGTCACTAAGGTTGGAAAATGCCTCCAAGGTCATCAAATTCAACTGTTAACCCAGCACCACCATGTTCACCACTAAACCGTATCCTCATCCCCAACTGCCACATCCACATGCCTTTTGAACACTTCCAGGGATGGTAACTTCACTGCTTCCCTGGGCAGCCTATTCTGATGCTTGACCACCCTTTCAGTGAAAAAATGTTTCCTTTGTGGGGAGGAAAGGGTTAAAACCAGAATATTGGTGAGGAGAAAAAGTTGTTTTTAAAATTGTTTTTGCTCAATATGACCTTGCATCTGGAGATTGCTAAGGTTATTCAGTCTGGGAAATTACACATTGTTTTTAGTCTGTTCTGAGAAATGAATTTGTGGAGAAGATGATAGAATACTGTAAAAGATCTAAAAAGCATTCTTCACTGGCCTAGGCCTGTCAAATAAGGGGAAAGGGAGATAAGAAGCTTGAAGATCGTAAAACACAGCCTTGTGAAGAATTGCACCTGTGCCAGACCTTTTTGATATGTGAGCCAGGAATGGCCCAAGTGCTTTTTGCCTCTGCTAAAATTACAAGCTTAGCAGTGTATGTCTCCCTGTTTTGACAGCAAAATGATGGAATAAATCTTTTCTTCACACTTCAACTGTGGATCGTGGCCATCTTGGTGTTACCTGCATATATTTGGTTCACATATTTGGCGTAGTTGGTGACTGCCAAGAATAACCATGCCATGGCCATGGAAAATGTTGGGGACTGAGGAGGCCATGACAGTGACTCCCCCCCATTTTGGGATGGCCCAGCACCAAACATTGGACTCCCGTGGCAGCTTTCCTAGAGACAATAGCTCCACTGGAGGCATGGCTTGAAGCTGATGATGCAGCAGTGGTTAGTCTGCAGACAATCAGATTGGTTATGTGTGAATTACTGTGGAAAGCAGCATGGAAGTATGCTTGCAAGTCAACAGGGAGATAGGGATGATTGTTAGTCACTGGTCTCAGAGCTCTTGGCCGTGTGGTTACAACCTTACAGTGGGAGAGCGGAAAGAGAACAGTGCTTTAAAGGATGCAAAGGAATTTGTGCAAGAAGCATTTACTGCTCAAAAGAAATGCTGTTGTAAGCAGCAATGTCTGGTGGCACATATGGCTGATGAACATAGGCAAAAATATGGGAAAAGTAAGGTCTCAGCTTCTCATGTTTGTGCTCTTATTAAAAACCCTTCAGGGATCTCAAGGCTTGGAATGGAAATATTTGGAGGGGGTCCTTGGACTGTGAGATTGAGTTTGAGCCACACTCAGCAGATAGAGAGGTGGTAGAAGCATGATCTCTCATACAAACAGAGGGGCAGTAGAATCTGGCAGATGGAGGGGCACAGGTCACTCAGACCTATATCCTGTGGCTGCTGCTAGGTGCACGAAAGGACGAAACAGGCAGCAGGAGGTCAAGCAGGAAAAGCTCTCTTTATTTTTCTGACTCCATATATATACAATTTTACAGACAGGCCAAGATTGGCTACACAGGTAGCCACCTCTTCGACCTCGGTGAACATCACCATCAATCATCTTTCTCCTCCCAGAGGAGAAGAATGTAAACAAAGATATAGCTTCCAAAAACATACATAGTTTACTTGAAACTGCGTGAGAACAAAATGTAAACAGTGAAAAGCAGGCAAACTTGAGGCAACAATATTTCAAAATAGTTATGATAATTTTTAGACACTTATCGGCAGAAGAGAGGGGAGAACCCACTGGCATGGATGTTATGAGCTTGGGGAGATGGTGCTGCATCTATTCACTTATTAGTGGGTAAAAAGGATCTATTAACTCCTATTGTCACAGAACACTTCACACTTCAGCTGTGGATCATGGCCACCTTGGTGTTACCTGCATATATTCAGTTCACACATCCTTCTATCAAATCTAAATTTCCCCAAGCACAGCATGAGGCTGATTCCTTTCATCCTGTCACTTGTTATCTGGGAGAAGGGATTAATCCACACCTGGATACAACCTCTTTTCAGATAGTTGAAGAGAATGAGAAGGTGCCTGTCCTGGTTCCAGTATCCAAGAGGAGGAGGATGGATAAGGCATGGAGGTTAATCTATATCATCCCTCATGACTGCTGGGGGCAGGGGAAAGGGACTCTGTCTTCCATGGAGAAGGGGTTCCTTCCAGTCAAGAAAGCATAGAGGACTGAGCCAACTGGTATTGTTTATTGTTGGGTATATTTGCCAGTGTGAATAATTTCTTATATCCTTTGTTATTAATATTGTTGCTGTTACTGCTCATTTTCTTATCTCATTGCTGTTTCCAGTAAATTGTTCTTATCTCAACCTGTGATCTTTGCCTATTGTGCCTCCAATTGGAGGAGGGAGGGGGTGTGCCGTGTCTTTTGGAGAGTCTCAGTGGGGGCACTGAATTGGGGAGTACCATACCTAAACCATGACAGTCCTCCCTGAGCCTCCTTTTCTCAAGATGAAACAACCCCAGCTCCCTCAGCCGCTCCTCATAGAACTTGTGCTCCTGACCCTTCATCAGCTTCATTGCCATTCTTTGGACACACTCCACCACCTCAATGTCTTTTTTGCAGTGAGGAGCCCAGAAGTGAACACAGGATTTGAGGTCTGGCTTCACCAGCATCTAGTACAGATGAGCAATCATTTCCCTGGTCCTGCTGGCTACTCTATTTCTGATACAAGCCAGGATGCTATTGGCCTTGGCCACCTAGGCACACTGCTGGCTCATGTTCTCACAACACCTTCAGGTCCTTTTCCACCAGGCTGCTTTCCAGCTACTCTGCCCCCAGCCTGTAGTGCTGTAGGGGGTTGTTGTGATCCAAGTGCAAAACCCAGCACTCTGTCTTCTTGAACCTCATACAATTGGCCTTGGCCCATTAATCTAACCTGTCCAAAGCCCTCTGCAGACCCTTCCTACCCTCCAGCAGATCAATGTTCCCGCCCAACTTGGCATCATCTACAAGCTTACTGAGGATGTGCTTGATCCTCTCAAACAGATCATTTATAAAGAATCTAGAAGTTTCCCTGGCCAACTCTTAAAGAACTTGGGGGTGTGTGGGATAGACTAGATAAGTCTAAAGATCCCTTAAAGGTCCCTTTCAACCCACAGGTCCCTTCTGATCCAAATCATTCTATGGTTCTATGAATTCTTGGATGTACATGGCTCAGGGCTGATAATAGAAAACAATTTCTGACTTTCAGATGTTACTTTGCCCTAGTCAGTCCATAAGCTAACTGACAGCTTTTTCTTCTCTTCCCATTGTGACACTTCTAGAGCATCCTGCTTCTTTGTGGAACATTAACCAGATATTTTTGGAACACTTCTACTTTTAAAATGATCTGTTGGTGCTTTTAAAACTGTCTGCAAGTGGGGCAATACAAATGCTAAGAAATGTTCTTTAAGAGGTTGAAAGTATTAGAAAAAAAAAATCCTTTTGCTGGTATACATTATACCAGAATAAATGTAGAGCAATTTATCTGTTTCTTTTCTAATTTAAATTACAGGCAACTCAAAGTTTATCAGCCAGAGACACCAGTTGTTAACACACAGAACTTGTTCATTCTGGGATGGCTAATTAGCTCAGTTGCAGTAATAAAGACTTTTAAACATCCTTGCACCATGTTGCACAGTGCCTCTTGTTATGCTTACAGAGCATCTGCCTTTATCAGCTGGATTTTTATGGGTGTAGTTTTTTCATGTTCATCTGTTTCTCTTTGCCAAATTTAGTGTAGTGGTCTTAGTGTTTACTCTGCTGTGAGATAGGATTAGGAGAAAAAAAAGAGCAAAACAGGCCTAAAATTAAAGTTACAGAGAGTTTATTCACACACACTAAAAGAATAAAAAAAATGAAAAAAAGAAACTTCAAAACACTTCTCCTCCCCTCACAAACTGTTCCCTTTCCCACAAACAACACAGAGAGACACAACCTGTGATTTTCAGTCAGTTTCCCCATTTAAACATAATATTTCATTACTTTGGGAGAGGAGTCTCTCTGGAGTCCCATGGAGACATTCTCCACAAGAAAAAATCAGTCTGGTGGCTCTCAATGTCACAAATCTGCAACCGCCTGGAATTTTGAGGATTGTGCACTCCCACCTATTAGCAGGCTTTCTCCTGGCTACTCATGGGCCTCTCAGTGTATTTGGAGTACTGTTTAAAAATGCTGCTTCTGGTATAAAACAAAGATTCTCTTCTATCTCTAAAATCATCTCTATTCCAACAGAAATAGAGACCTCCTTTTTACCCTAGGAGTGAAGGGCCTCAAATCCCTTTCTCCCTAAAATCATCTTTGTCTCAATAGCTGAGACCTCCTTTTACCCCAGGAGCAAGGGGTTTACTCTGTTAAAAATTCTCAGTTAAATCTCAATTATATCAATCCACAACTTTTGACTAGAAACAGCATTCCCCCAAACAGCATTAATATATTACAAGAAATAGTCAATTTCTCCATGGTTTACAGCAGAGAAGTCCAGCTAAAAATTGTCCACTCCTAGACTCAGAACTGATCCATGCGGCCTGGGGGGGAAGATCCCATCCTCCTCTGGGCCAGCAGAACCGGTAGCCAAGGCTGGGGCACAGCCCAGCCAGCTGAGGCACGGCCCAGCCAGGGCCAGCCTCTCTTCTGCCAGCCTCCGTGGCCCCAGGCCAGCACTGCCAAGCTGCAGCCTCTCCTCTCCCCCCCGTCGGCAGGTGGGGGAGGGGGGAGGAAGGGGGCCCAGCCAGCCTGGGCCACTCCTCCACAGGCAACGGTTCCCAGAGGCCCGGCTAGGCCCCCTGCTGCCCACCATGTTACCTGGTGGCCAGCCAGAAGAAAGAGACAGTCACCTGGGACTCTCTAATTTTAAGCCTGGGTGTTCTCCAGAGGCATATTTAATTGGTCAACCAAGCTGTCAATATCTGCTATAATTTCCTTAGAAAAAAACCCTCACATCCCTGCTAAACCACCACAATGGGCCTAGTGCAATCTCAACCAATCCTTACTCCAGATAATATAAATGTTTCTGTAATTGATTGGTAATAAACTAATAGCATTGTAAAGTAAAAGCTTGCATATTGCACCATTTGCTGTTTTCCCACAAACTTCATTTTAGGATAAATTACAAGCATTTTTATCCTGTGATATTTTAGGAGAATGTTTTGAATAGCATGTCCATGGTATTTGCCAACTCTGGTTAAATGTCAGGCATCTGCTTTCAATTATAAAAGGGCTGTTTGTCGATGCAGCAACTGGCCACGGCAGGAACAAATCAGTGAGCTTGAAAGACCTTGGGGAACTACATGCTGGTCAGCCTCCCATCAGCTCTGTGAAGGTGATAGAACAACTATTTTTTCTGTTGAAAGCAATTTCCAAATATATTGTGGACAAGAAGGTGATTTGGAGTAGTAAGCATAGATTTACACCAAGGAAGTCATGTCTGACCAACCTGATCACTTCCTTTGATGAAATGATGGCCTTGGTAGATGGGGAGGGGATGTTGTTCACTTTGACTTTAGCAAGGCTTTCATTGGTGCTGCCTATAACAGCCTCATAGACAAATGGATGAAGTACAGATGTGGTAGTTTGACTTTGGCTGCATGCCAGATGTCCACCAAAGCCATTCTATAATTCCCCTCCTCAACTGGACAGGGGAGAGAAAATATAGAAAAAGGCTCATGGCTTGAGATAAGGACAGGGAGAGATCACTCATCAATTACCGTTACGGGAAAAACAGACTTGACTTAGGGAAATTAATTTAATTTATTATTAATAACAGAGTAGGATAATGAGAAATTTAAAAAAACAATCTTAAAAGCACCTTCCTCCCACCCCTCCCTTCTTCTCAGGCTCAACTTCACTTCCTATTTCTTTACTTTCTCCTTGAGTGGCACAGGGGGATGAGAAACAGGTTGTGGTCAGTTCATCACATGTTGTCTCTGCTGCTCCTTCATCCTCATCCTCTTTTGCTCCAGTATGTCTTGGAGATGATTTTTATCCTATACCACTTTTGGTTTTGTTTTGTGTCCAAGGTGGTCACTGTCTGTCCCCTCCCCGGCTCCAGGAGTATCAGAAGGGTGGAGATCCAGCCTGGTATTTCCTGTGAGAGTTGGGGGGAGGGACGGTTTTCTCTTCTGGTGGGGTGATCGGCTTGAGGGCCACACAGTGCTGTGTCTCTGACCAGAGATACTGTTGCCTTGTAAATTTTGTCTGTTTCTTTTTGGGTTTTTTCCTTCAACACTGTGACTGGGCTTACTGGCTTGCTTCTCTGCTACTTTGGACCCCAAAGCCAGTGTGTGCTTCACTGCGACCCAGGAGCACCCTATCCCCTGCCAGGGGCCACCCTCTCTGCAAAGCCTGACCCAGGGACCAGCCATCGCCTGTGAGCTATCCAAGGGAGCAATTCCCTGCCCAGCCTCGTTGTTCTCTGCTACTGCTTCAGGGCTTCTTGGTACACTGTAACTCAACACCCAGTCACCTCACAGCTTTGGGCATGGCTCTGGAGTTTCTGCTACCTTTTGTTTGCCAACTCGGAGTGTGTCTGCCTCTGCCATTCCAGCCGCTGCTCAGAGGTTCCTCTTACAGCCCATTTAGCCACCTGGAGGGGCACCAAGATCAGCTGCCCTGGTGAGTTTGCAAAGGAAGCCCGTTTTCCATCTCTTCTGCCTACTCATCCACCATTACCCACGTGGAGAGAGTCAGCTGAGTTTGTACCACAGCGTCCCCTGCAGCTGCAGGGGAATCGCTGCACCTGCTCTGCCTAGCCAGAAGCCACCAGCGCCCCTGCTGGCTGTGACTGTAACTGCACCGAAGGGGAAGTGCCTGCAGTTGAGAGAAGGCTGTTACCAGGTTTGTGGTTTTGTTTGTTGTTGCTGCTGTCATTGTTTGTTTGCCTTGTTTTACATATACATACTAGTAAAAAACTGTTCTTCCTCTTTCCCATATCTAGCCTGAAAGCACCTAATTTCAAAGTTACATTAATTTGGAGGGAAAAGAGGTCACATTTTCTATTTCAAGGGAGGTTCCCGCCTTCCTTGGAAGAAAACTGTCTTTTAAATCAAAACACAGTGTGTGATCACTCCCATGGGAGACAGTCTTCCATGAACTTCTCCAACATGGGTCCTTCCCATGAGCTACAGTTCTTCATGAACTGCTTCAGCATGGGTCCTTTCCATGGGATGCAGTCTTTCAGGAACAGGCTGCTGCAATGTGGGTCCCCCATGGGGTCAGAAGTCCTGCCAGCAAACCTTTTCCAGTGTGGGCTTCTTTCTCCACAGGATCACAGGTCCTGCCAGGACCCTGCTCCAGCACAGACTTCCCATGGGGTCATTGCCTCACAGAATGATTAGGTTGAAAGAGACCTCCAAGATCATTGAGTCCAACCCATGCCCTAACACTTCAACTAAACCATGGCACCAAGTGCCACATCCAGTCTTTTGTTAAACACATCCAGGGATGGTGACTCCACCACCTCTCTGGGCAGACAATTCCAGTACTTTATCACTTTTTTCATAAAAAACTTCTTCCTAATATCTAACCTATATTTCCCTTGGTACAGCTTGAGACTGTGTCCTCTCATTCTGTCAGTTGCTGCCTGGAGAAAGAGACCAATCCCCACCTGACTACAATCACCTTTCTGGACGTATTAGAGAATGATAAGGTCACCTCTGAGTTTCCTTTTCTCCAGGCTAAACAACCCCAGCTCCCTCAGCCATTCCTCACAGGGCTTGTGTTCCAAGCCCCTCACCAGCCCTGTTGCCCTCCTCTGGACATGCTCAAGCATCTCAATGTCCTTCCTAAACTGAGGGGCCCAGAACCGGACACAGTACTCAAGATGTGGCCTCACCAGTGCGCCTAATGTTCAACATGCATGAGGCACTGCAGTGGGTCTGTAGAGAGAGGAAACCCCTGGAACAGAGAAACTTGATAACACAGGAAAACCACAGGCACCAATTACAGGGGCTGCAAATCTTTCTGCTGAAACTTCAGCAACCCTGGAACACAACTCATGCTTTGTTTATGTTTTTGGAACAAACAGTCCAAGCAACTGTCAGTCTGACTGTAGTGGTTTTGATTTGCCAATCTGAGTTTCTTGGCCAAGTCTCTAAAGAATGTGGTGGGTCTAGCACTGGTCAAACGCCAGTGCCCTTACTAAAATTATTTATTCTTTTTCTGTTGTGAGATTTAGGAGGAAGAGCAAAGCAGGCTCAAACTTTAAAGGGTATAAAGAAATTTTTTTTAACAGAATTAAAAGAAAAATAATAAGAAATCAGAATAAACCTTCAGAACATCTCTCCTCCCCCCACATCCTCTTTTCTTTCCCACTGAAAACACAGAGACAAAACCTGGGACTTTCAGTCAGTTTACCACCTCTAATATAGTATTTCTTCAGTTCACTTAGGGAGAGGAGTCTCTCTTGCCGTGACATAGAGACTTCTCCCCAAGAAACAGTTCTCCTGTGGCTTCAATGTCACAGTAAATCAGCCACCTGGGAAAGGAAAACCTGTTCAGTGTTAAAATCCCTCCCATGCCTTTCAGCCTTCCCACAGCTGCTTTCATGGGCCATGTCAGCTTATGGGGGTACTATTTTTAGGATGAGCTGTTCAAAAGCAAAGGCTCTCTTCATCTATCTCCGAGATCATCTTCATCTCTGGGAACAGAGGTCTTCTTCTTCCCTGGGAGCAAAGGGTCTTCATCACTTTTGTCTCTCTCTGTTCAAGCTTCTCATTTGGATCATAGCTACTTCAACATCTGCTTGCCTCAGCATGGGTACGGTTGCTCATGTCTACAGTTTGAATGCTCCATCCCCCCATGCTTTTTTCATGAATTACAGGGATATTTTAGTGTGTCACAGTCCATCACCATGGCTTTACAAAAGAATGTCAGCCCAAGACTAAGGCATCTCCTCATTCTCCTCCCATCTGGGATTTGACTCCTTCTTTACTGACCTTGGTGTCTTCATATTGTTTCTCTACATGTCTTCACCCTTTCCTTTTCTCTCACTAGAGAGAGGATTGATGTTTGCAAGTTTCATCTGTGCAGTAAAAGAGTCAATATCTTGCCCGGGCCTGCGGATGGCCATGTGATCTCTGCTGGGCAGTGGCTAGAGCTGTTTATGGTGGAGGATTCTTTGGCAGTCGTGCTGGGGAGGAGGGGGTGGCTAGGTTCTCAGCAGCCAGCCTAGAACTCAATGGCAGTACACCACAGGCCGATGGTCTCCCCTCCCCTCTCAGCAGCAGCAGGAAAAGGCCAGGCAGAATCTCAGCAGCCCACGCCATGGCCCAGCCTGGCCTGGAGCTGCTCCCAGGGCCCAGCAGACCCCGACTCGGCCCAGGCTGGCAGCGGGGCAGGGCTTAGTGTTGACAGGATGTTAGCAGCCATGGCCCAGCCCAGCCTTGGCTGGGGCCCCATGGCCTCCCCTTCCCTGCCTGGCCATCGTGCCGGGAAGGGGAGGGAACTTGTCTCTTCAAAAGCCGGAAGCAAGAGAGAGATTTTTGGGGTTTGTTCATTTTTACACGTGTCTTTACAGAGGCAGATCTAGCTTTCTTAGTGGTTTAACAGTGTGCCAATTCTCAGAACCAGACAGCTATTTGTTTTGCCAGGCATGGAGGAAGCTCTTAGCAGCCTCTCATAGAAAATCACTTCTGTGTCTGGCTCCTTCTCTCCTCATCAAAAATCAATTAATGCAAAACCAGTACACTGACCTTCTGACTGCAGTTCAGCACTTTAAGGCCTGTGGCTTCTTTCTTACCACTCCCAGCTTGTGGTACAGCTTAATGAAGAGGGAATGGTAAGACCCTCCATGTAGGGTGGTACTTTGGTGCAGCTGATCAGTAGGTCCCAGATGCCATGTTTGCTGCATGTTCCCTTGAGCCTTGCAGGGGGCTGAAGCCATCCTGTCATTTGTTTTGCTAGATGAGAAGGCTTGGGAAGGACTGAAGAGGTTGGGAGACAAAGCACAAAGGTACTTGTTTTTTAATATACTCTGAATTTGCTCACTTTCAGTCTCTGACAGAATGGGCTGCCCTTGTCAAAAGAACAGTTCAAGCACTGTGTTCCTGGCATCTCTTCATTTATTAATTCACTTATTGAACCTTGAAAGCACCTTGAATTGAGAAAGATTATCCTTATGCTCCATTCAGAAGCAGACAGGATGAGTACAGCTATGGCTAGGAAGAACTAACAGAACAGTGTGAAACTATTCCCACAGTGCTATCTTGTTTTTGCTTCCTTGTTCTCCAACAGTGGTGCCACCAGCTGGCAAGAGTTGAGATCTCATCACAAAGATCAGAAACAAAATACACCCAAGAAGGGAAGTGATGACATCCAAGCAAACCTGCAGCAGTTGGGCTGGGAGTTGGAGACAGGCAGCAGATTAAATGTTGAAAGGGATAATGTCCACTGCCACTGCATTTGTAGCACACAGGAAAAGAAGCTGTCGATAGCAACAGCATAAGACACGCTGTAGGCTGCAGGCCAAGGAGTACAATGGATCTTGGTTCCACAGCCAGAAATAACAATGGCCACACACATACATGCCAAGCATGACCAGTGAGAAAACGCTGAGGGAATCTGGACAGTATAAGAAGTGAAGACCATTGCCATGAAACACTTAAAAATCCCTTTCAACAAAAACAGATGAGCTGCCCCACAAACTGCTTCATCTACAGTGAATAGGAAGGCAAGGGGACCTGCAAGACAGGGGATGGGACAATATAAATGAATGCTAGAATTGTCTGCTGGGGGAAGATTTGAACTCTACTGCTGAGATGTAAGCTAGACACACATCTAGGAGGAGCTTGAGGAGTACTGACTGTCTTGATACTTTCTGAGGTCCTCAGCCATCTCCAATTCTTTTTGGTCCCACAAGTCAGCTGACAGGCCTCACATCATCTGAATGCTGTACTTAATGGATCATCCGATGCAACTGGAGAGTTAGTAACCCTGATTGTCAGGGCCTTTTCTGTAGCCTAAACTGTCCCTTCACCCTCTTCTCACTTTCTTATGAGGTATAGGGTATAAACAAAAGCATCAGCCTGACAGGGGACCTGTTCTATGTTAAAGAGAAGCAGCAGCAAGAATAACCCTCTAGGAATAGAGCACAGCTCAAGCAGTTCAGATACAGCTTCTATGCTGAGGGGTTGGCACAAGCTTATCCAAATCCATGGCTGTGACAGGATGCAAGCCAGGAACCACTACTACCAATGCCTTCTAGCTTCATCCCACCACACATCTAACTCATCATCTCCTGCCTGTCTCCAGGGCCATGAATGCTTACTTTTTTGCATCTCTCAGTTTTGGTATAAAGCTCAGTAGGATGAAAGGATAATATTCACATGCTTTTTAGACTCTCTTCTGTAATGCCTACTATAATACTACAGAGAGCAGATATGGCAAATATGGACATATGGTCTCCCATAGCTTGCATACATAGCTGCAGTTTGTCAATGACCATGGAAATTAGCACTGCAGGGTGAAGTCAAGTGTGAAGAAGATGGGGATGCAGGAGCTGCTTTTAGGCACATGATTTCAACCTTCAACATAAAGCTTTGATGCTTTAAGGACATTCCTCCTCTCCAAAAAATAACCTTGCCAATTCTAGGCAGGCAAGAGGAGGCAGGGAAATAGGACAGCTGGACAGAGGCCTCATTCTCCTATGCAATGAAAATATGGTGAAAGATCTAGTGCTACAGCTGTACTTTTAGTACATAAGGTCTCCCTAAAACCCTGAGTCCTAGACCTAGCTGTCCACCTATAGGTGTAGCAGTTCGCTGTTTCTGCCACAGTGGAGGCTCTGGTATCCAGGCATACAGCACGACTTCTACTTTGCTTTCATGAGTGGGTCGGGTCTTGTAACAGACGCATGGTACCAATATGGCAGACGGTTACAAAAGACGTTTATTAAGTAAAAGGTTCAGGTTTTATACCTCGGATCTACTACTACGTCAAACAGGATATTGCCACACCTCCTGGGTTAGTAGTTGGAGTGGAAAAGTACTGGCACATGTTAGTAGAGGGTCTACATTCCTTTCAGGGGTAGCTTATCTTGAGAGGGGGATGGGGCTTGCTCTTTTCCTCACCGTTACAGTCCGAAATCTTCCGGCCGCCTGTCCCTATCTAACCACATATAGGTATCTGTGCTGTACAATATTTCTTAGAAAAATAACATGGTTAAAAGGAAGCTCTTGCTTGAGAACAAATTAGGTACCAGAAGAAGAGAACAGAAAGGAGATGCTTTGAACAGTGTAACAGTCCCAACTCTGCCATTAGATACATTTACTATAGAAGCAAAGAGTGCTACTGCAGCTATACAGAGAACAGGACTGATGTTTAAGCTATGACAAACAGGAATAAGTTGAGAACATGCCCTTGGGATATCAATCCATTCACTGGTGAAGGAAAAATAACAGTTTACTTTGTTTCCTTTGAATCAGTTGTGTCCACACAGAAGCTGGACTGTTACAAGGAGAAACCCAACTGCCCTGGATTTACTTGCAGTGGGATGATTCCAAAATAAAGGAAACCATCAGCCAAGTTAACACACTATACAAATACATTTTATTTAGAGATACACATAATAAGATGCACAAATACTTTTTGTTCACCAATTTTCAGATCACGCAATCTCAAGTAGTGGAAAAAAAACAAACTGCAGTTAATTACAATTATCTATCTAACAGGGCAGTAGTAAAAGACCTGTATGCCAGACTAGGGCATGTTTATCGATACTCAGGTGAGAATGTACAGATCTAGGTATTTAAAAAGTGCATGGGGCATTGCCACATACACTAACATGCTTTTTCAAAGAGCAATATCTTTCTGGTATGTGAGCACAGTAACTTGGTTAATGCAAGATGGAAAATTAAGCTCTTAATAGATACATAGAATGATGGAATGTTATGGGGTTGGAATGGACCTTAAAAATCATCTTGTCCCAACCCCCCCGCCATAGGCAAGAGATACCTCCCACTAGATCAGGTTGCTTAAGGCCTTATCCAGCCTGGCTTTGAACACTGCTAGGGTTGGGGCATCCACAACCTCTCTGGGCCACCTGTTCCAGTATCTCACCACATTCACAGTAAAAAATTTCTTCCTAATATCTAACCTAAATTTCCTAATTTCTTTTAAATTTTGCCCATTACTACTTGTCCCATCACTGCAGTTCCTGATGAGGAGTCCCTCTCAATCTTCCCTGTAGCCCCTTCAGATACTGGAAGGTTGCTATGAGATCTCCATGCAACCTTCTCCAGGCTGAACAGCCCCAACTTTCTCAGCCTATCTTGGTAGGGGAGGTGCTCCAGTCCTCTTATCAAATTTGTGGCCCTCCTCTGGACTTGCTCCAACAGTTCCATGTCCTTCATATGTTGAGGACCCCAGAGCTGGATACAGTACTCCAGGTGGAGTCTCTCAAGAGCAAAGCAGAGGGGGAGAATCCCCTCCCCTGACTTGCTGGCCATGCTCCTTTTTGATGCAGCCCAGGATTCTGTTGGTTTCTGGGCTGTGAGTTCACACTGTCAGCTCATGGTTAAGTTTTTCATCAACCATCACCCCCAAGTATTTTTCCCAGGGCTGCTCTCAATCACTTCTCCACACAACCTGTCTGTGTGTCTGGGATTGACATGACCCAGTAGTAGGACCTTGCACTTTGCTTTCTTGAACTTCATGAAGTTTGCATAGACCCACCCCTCAAGTGTGTTAAGGTTCCTGTGGATGGCATCTCTTCCCTTCAGCGTGTTGACTGCACCACACAGCTCAGGGTCATCAGTAAATTTGCTGAGGGTGCCCTCAATCCCAGTGTCCATGTTGTGTCCATGTCCATATTTCCAGATCAAATTAACAATTTTCCTCCACATGGCAAATTAAGAGTTATTTGTGACTGGCATGTGGAAAGCAAGCTGTAAAAATCACTGTTACATTGTCTATGAGGTGAAGCAACACGCAGATGACCCAAAATGATCAGTTCTTCAGAAGAGTCCAGAGGACTTAATTGCATTTAGCAAGCTGGCAGAATAACTGTAATCCAAGATCCAAGCTCTAGCACCCACAGAGTTCTTCCATATAAGAAATTTCAATTCTCAAATTTCAAGAACCCCATGTTCCCCCTGCAAGCACACAACCAGATCATATATTGCTGAGTTTACTTTTGAATTCCCATCTAAATGGAGGGAAAGGTAGGAAGTGGTGCTGATCTGAGGGTATAGCTGCATTGGTTTTAAGTTATATTTAAAACGCATGGAACCTGAACTCCTCTCCAGTGTGTCTCAAACCTAGGAAATCCAGCAGGTTCCACTGCTCAATGCAATCCCTGTTTTGGTTTTAAATAGGGATAGTGCTGAACAGTGCTTGGGAAAGATCAGCAAGGACTGTTGTGGAACTCTCAAGGCTTCCATTGTTCAAACACTCCATTACCAGATCATCTCTGAGCATAGACAGCATTTGGCATTACTGCTGGCCAAAGCTCATAACTTTTGCCTTTTGAGCACAGTTTAGCTCATAGCCCTACAATAGCACAGTTTTTTTCATAATCCACGAAATATGCAAAAGACAAAAAGGTCTTAGGAGAAAGCCTTTAAATGGGATCAAGTCAGCAAAAAGTCACCAATGCACCCTCGATTTTGTCTTCAATTTAGTTATAACACTGAGTAGCAGCCAAAGATGCCAGTTCTCTAGTTGACTAAAGCACCACTGATCAGATTAACAAACTGGGTGCAGAAGCAGGGCACATCCACTTCCTGATCTGCTGACATCCACTGTATAATATGGATGCAAGAGAATTTCAGCTTCTGTAGAGTATGCAGGAGTGGAGTCTCCCCTTTCAAGGTAGGCAGCCAGCCACTGAAGTTTATGGTAAAAGCATAGAGCGATCTTTCTACAATGGGCTACAGATTTTCTTTTTATTATGACTCAATATTTTTCAGACTAGGCAAGCAGCTTTGAAATGACTGTTAAAGGTGAACTAAGAAGAAATGGGAGGAAAGTGCTAAAGATTAGAAAACAAAGTTAAACCAATCTGTTCTACTCTCAGAAGGGACTGTGGTAAAACCAGGACCTTACTGAATTTGAAGAAACTCTAAAGTTAGCAAGAACTAAAAAGAGAACTCCAGATTAAGTCTGCAGTGGGGTACAGGGAAAACAGATGCAGTTAGCACAGGAAATACACATACATTAGAGCTCTGTAACTATTTATTAATGTCAGTACACTGATGACTAATGATGCTGATTCTAAATACAAAAGTAGTCTCATAGATCATCAGTGTGGTAATGTACTTCAGTTAATTATGGATATGCATGTCCATTGAAGGCCACAGTAAGTTAAGAAATGTTCCTGTTTCTATGCTCTTATGAAGGAATTACCCTTACAGCTGGGAAGGGACATTCTATATCAATCACACCATCCTCTATCTGCAGAAGAGACAGAAATTTAGTCTAAACTCCAGATGTCAGTTTAAGAACAAAGATATTATTTGCCAATTTAGAAAACAAAGCCAAATATGTAATGTCTTTGTATGAAAAATAAAAACTAAAAAAAAAACCCAACCCTTACTTTTTGGAGAGAAGAAACAATTTACAAGGTAACTGAACACTGAGTCCCATGTGCAGAGACTGGTTTCACATATCTGCAATTTCCCACTGTTCCATTTGCAAGTTACATCAATAATTTTGAACAGTTTTACCTGACAGTTAAGACTGTGCACTGTAATATTTGAAGAGAGTTGGTACTATTTCACTTGACAGCTTCTGTGATAGTTCAGGATCCAGTGCTGTTTCTGACACAGCTCATGAAAGAAACAGCAAGCTGAGAAAAGCTGTTAGATGGGTGGATTTGCAGGACTTGTTAAACATCAGACCCTGGATTCAAAACAAAAGTCAACAAGTATCAGCAAGCCCTGATTTTTTCCAAGACTTTAGATTTTATTAAATATATTTGGGGAAAAAAAATCAACAAAAACAGTTCACTGTAAGACATCATACCCTCAGGCAAGAAGTTGTGACCACTGCACTTTTTAAAACACCTTGTGTAGTTTGTGCATCATATACATCATAGGCAGCGGGGAAGATCCAGTATTTGTGTACACAACATACAAGCAAGCACTGATAGATGTCACAGGTAAGACTGATACCAAGAAAAACCAGTGTATTGATTTGTGTCTATACCACATCCTAACACAAATGGAGCAAGCCACAAGTAACAGTACAGACCTGTTGCAACTTCAACACATACATCTTAGAAAAAGACAATACATGTACCTGGGGACAGAGCCAAAGCTGGTCTGTCATTTCTTTCTAGTGCAGCTAACAAGCAATTTGCAAGTTCCCATATGAAGCTATTTTGAGAATGAGAACTTTCTTTAACACAACAATCTATTTTGAGGGTGAAAATCAAATGCACCTGTAATAACAAGGGATTTGTCCCATGAGAGTCAGTAAAGAAAATATGTAAACAATCCAAGAATGGATAGATTTGATAGACAAATAGAATACCTTTTACTAACCAATAGAATAATTAACAAGAAAGCTATTAACCAATTAAAGCTGCCCACGAGGTTTGTAAAAACTGTATAAAAGACAGCATGTTGCCATAATAAAGAGAGCCTTCTGAAGATTTTACCGTGTGTCTTGGTTTGGAAAAGACAGGTGTCTGCTAGGGAGGGCAGGGCCTCCCTCAGAATGGAGAATTCAAACCCCCTCCCTCTGAATTATTATAATTTTGAAAATTAAGGGGGCTCTCAGGCAAAGGTATGGGGATAGGAATAACAGTTCTTTACTAGTATGTATAACAAGGTGTCCTGGTTTAGGGCAAATTTGGGAGGAAACCTCCTAATGGGGATTCTCTGGAGAGCAAACCCAAACGGCCCCTCCCCCCAGCCGGTCTGGGAAAAAGAATTTCCTCAGAGAAAAGTGGAAAAAACTATTTATTTAACAAACAAAATGCCCACAAGCATGAGGAATGAAAAAAAAAATGAAACAATAAAACTTCTCGCTGCTCTGAAGAGAGATGGCAAAACTGAGGAAGTCCTTGCCAGGAGTTAGCTCGGCTCTCTCAGTCTTATCAGTCCCAGTCCCTTCGGTGCTGGAAAATGCCGAGGTCCAGGCCCCGGTGGGCCACGGGTGCCAGATCCCAGTGCTCCTTTGGGTTTTCAGTTCAGAGCAGATTTAAACAATCCCAAGGGAAAAAAAAAAAAAAAAAAAAAAAAAAAAAAAAAAAAAAAAACAGTCCAGGAAGCTTATTTGCCTCAGCTAGCTAAACTAACTAAAAGGAAAAAACCCTCCCCCTGCCGGTGTCCATGCATCCGACAAACACACAGTCCCAAGAAGAAAGAAAAAAAAATGCGGAGGAGTGAACACTGTTTTCAAAACAAACTGCACGCGTCTTCTTTCCCTGCTTCACCCTCAGAACCAGTCTTAAAGGTACAGAACACAACATACAGCACACACAGAACAGACGACTGGGGATACAGAGTTATCATAGTCACCCCAGGACACAAGGCAAAACAAACAACTACAGCATTAACAACAAAACAGAACCAGGAACCTCGAGGGGCTTCGCTTCACAAAGCCCGGGGCACTCTGATCTCAGTGCCCTTGCAGTACTCTGAGAGCACCAAGCTGGAACGATGGAAAATCCCGGGCTGGTGGATGGGATATATCAGAAGCTCTGTGGTGGTAGCTGCACTGGCAGGGATGTCCCAGCAGGGCAGGGGAGTGCAGGGCCACAGAGTAGCAAAAAGAGCAGTGCCGAAGAAGCTGTGATGGCAGGACAGGGCTGGCCCAGCTCCAGCAGGGCAAGCAGAAGAGCTCAGAATTCCTGGGCACACGGGCAGATGGTGGTAGATTTCCCAGGACCGGACTTGGTGGTGACAGTGAACTCCTCCTGCAGCAAGCAACAGCCTGGCCGTCCTCCCTCCGATGCCAAGAGCAACAGACAGTGTAGCTGCTCCCAGGCCCATCCTTTACCTGCCCCCAAACCTCAAGGTATCTTCCCCCTCCAAGAGAAACTCTCAGAGAAAAAAGAAGTGTAGCCAGGTGCTACAACTCTCCTTTAGCCCCTTTGTTCTGCTTAAGTACCTATAAGTACCCAGTAGTTAGTTTCCTAGCAACTTATGGGAAAAATTCTAGAAGTAAAAAAGAAACAAATCTAACCCCAAACACCCGTGTTGTCACTCTACATGTCGCGGTCGGCCTTACAGTGAGATGTATCCAACCCTAAGATCATGATGAGTTTGTGATAACTTTACAAAGATCAAGGTACCAGAAGAGGAAGGCACATTAACCTCTGGTTAGACTGTTATGGCATTATTTGGATGAGTCATAGTGATTTATATACCGAGACTGTGGGAGGCCTTGAAAAGGAAAGGCGACCAGATGAATGGGCAAATAAAAAGTACAAATTTAATGAGATTTTAAGATTCAGCATCTGAATTTTCTCTTTTAATAAGGGAATCTAGAAAAGCAGTGTGGGAACTGACAGTGGTCAGAACATGGATTCTTAGGCTCCAGGCAGAATCTTGAAGCCTGTGGGAAAGTACAGAACTCTCTCAGTCTAGCCTGGGAAATCATAAGGAGGAACCCAAAACAATCCTTGGAGATATCCTCCTCCTGACACCTGGTGTTTTTCCAACTTGTTTACTGGTAGAGATGTTTACAAAAAGGTGGTGCCCTAAAGGACCAATCCTATTCATTGTACTGAAACACTGTATAAAAGGAATTTGTCTTTCAATAAACTTTGCTATAATGCCCTCTGAAGAAATCGGAGTTCTACGTGTCGTTACACGAGCCGTCCTGAATAGTAATGATAAAGCGGTTCCTAAGAAAACAACACATTGACTCCTACATTTTTGTTCTGAGGTCAAAGAATCAATTTCTAGGACTATAGAGACCTCACACTATGTTGCAAGGGTTTTATACACTCTCTCAATTTCACTTCAATGACCAGAATTTTACTTGGTGGTTTTTAGGTACAGAAATGGTCAGGCAGATCAGATTTTCTTAACTTTGCCAACCCTGGCATTCCATTTTAGATCTGTCTGCACTTTCTTAGAGCGCAACATTCCCAACAACATTCCCAGAAGGATACTAGAGGGAAAGGCCATTAGAAAATGGTAATTAATTTTAATTGGGAAGATTCCTTTCTGTCAAGAGCATTCTTCTAATTAGCCAAGTACCACAAGTACCACATTAAGAAACCCAGCATCACAAGCAAAAAGATACTTCCCAATTTAAATCCTTGAAAATTAACATGAAGAAACAAGAATGACAGGGATATCTACTTGATTTCTCTGAAAATGTTTCTGATTAAGCCCTTTCACAAGTACCTCCTGAGCAATGAATAAGTATCCCTTCTATATTTTTTAATTCCTCAGTTCTGAGAGTGATACCAAACACTGTTGAACTTTCACCATTTTTCTTGTGCCCCTTGCCCATCCTCAACATGCACTGAAGTGCCCACTTGCAGAAGCAAGTGAGAGTATAAACAGAAGATTCCTTCTGACAAGATGTAGCTATATTCTCCTTTCCATTCTCCCTTATCTGCAACACAAATTCCTGGTGTCTGTGCTTCAGAGACTAAGTTGCTGAAGGTACTGCAACACTCAGAAATGCATTTTAAGTTGAGGTTCTGGCTGAGGGGTGGCCAGCGAGGCATACAGGAATTTTCACTTGGCTTTAAGCTAGAGAGCATATGCCTGGCTAGCACAAGAGTCCAGGGCTCAGCATGGGCTGGCCAGAGGATCAGCTCCACCTGCATCACACATAGCTCTGCAACAGTGTTCCTAGGAACAAGTTGTACCTCAGTTCAGTAATTTAGTCATAGCAGCAATTGCAATAGAAGCTAAGAACCTCTCAGACACCTTGGAAAAGTGGGTTTATGGAAAATAAGGTTATCAGACCACCACAAATAGAGCTCCCACCTGGCTGCTGAAAGATGCTGCTGCTTTGCCAAGATGCAGTGACAGTCCATCTATTCTTGGTTTCTTGCAAGCAAAGAAAACAGGTGATCTCCCTCAAATTCTGCTTTATTTCACATCTGCACCATGTGAGGGATATTAATTCACAAGGTCGGTAAGTGCCTCTCATCTGAGGGGCAGAAATTAAGACACCAAACCGCCACTTGACATAGCTGGATCCTAACTTTAATCTGTTAACTCTGCAGCTGCAAGGTTGTCATGGGTTAGCACAGTTTGGTTTTTAGTTAAAAGAGAAACAGTTCTCTGTAATCCTGAAAGGACCTGCTAATTTCCTGTGGAAGGGACAGGCACCGATCAGAGGTAAATGTTTAGATACTGACATATTGTTTAACCACCGAGGAAGCTGAATGCGACTTTGGGAATACACATATAAAGCCCTGATTGTGTCCGAACCGGTCCTTTTCCCTTCCGGCTTGCCAGCAGGTAACGCCGGCCCTCTGTGGCCGCTCCGTGGAGGGACCCAGGCCGGCCAGGGCCGCCGCTCCCCCCTGCTGGGGGAGAGCTGGCCTTGGCCTGGCCGATACCCCCCGGGCCGTGGCTGCTGGTGGGGGAAGGGGAGGCTACAGCTTAACATCTAGCTAAACTTTAAAGCCTACCCTCCCCCCGGCCAGGCTGAGGGAGATGTCTGCCGAGCCCCTGATAGCAGCTCTAGGCTCGGGCTAGGCTGGGCTGGCCTTGCTCTGCCGCAAGACCCTCCCGGAGCCTGCACACGGCCTGGCCGGGCTCTGCTTCTGCCCCCATTCGGGCCGAGCCCACCTCATGAGAGCAAGGGGTGGAGGGAGGGGGGGGGGGGAGAAGGCATCCACCAGCCTAACTACTGAGATCTTGGCCACAGCTCCTGAGCCTCCCCCATTGGCACGACTTTCAGCTTTTCAGACTTTCAGCTTCGCAGCCAGAGCAGCCGCCCCGCAGAGATCATGTGACCACCCCAGGCCCTGTTCAAGATTTAACTCTTTCCTGGCACAGATGAAACTTCCAAAGCCCTAACCCTTCTCTGAGTGAGAGGAAAGGGACAGAGTGAAAGTAGAGAAGACAGCATGAGACTAAAATCAGTGAAGAGAAAGTCTTAAGTGGGACAAAGGAGTGAGGACTTGCCTTGTTTGGCTGGACTTTTCTTGTGAAACCATGGAGAATGGATGAACTTTCCCTGTAACATATGAATGCTGTTTAGGGGAATGCAGAGCTTTAATCAAAGTTATGGATTGATATAACTGAGATTGAATGGAGAATTTTGAACAGAGGAAGATAGAGAGAAAATGATGTGAAGCCCTTTGCTCCCAGGGAAAAGGGAGGCCTCTGTTCCTTGAGATGAAGATGATTTTTGGAAATAGAAGAAGAGAACATTTGTTTTATACTAGAAGAGGCATCCTTAAACGGTACCCTAAAATAAGCAGACGTGACCCATATGCAGTGTTGGGAAATCTGCTAATGGGAGGGACTTCAGAAAGGCAGGTTCCCAGGCGGGCTGTTTTTGTGAAGAGTTAAGCCCCACAAGAGAACTATTCTATGTTGTCAGTGGGGAAATTCCATGGAAGTTCTAAGAGAGACTCCTCTCCAAAAGAACTGATGAAAGATTATTTTTAAATGGTGAAACTGACTGAAAGTCACAGGTTTTGTCTCTTCGTGTTGTTAGTGGGAAAGTGAATACTTGTGGGGGAGGAGGAGTGTTTTGAAAGTTTCATTTTGATTCTCATCTTCTTTTAGTGTGTGTTAATAAATCTATCTTTGTACCCTTTAAGTTTGGGCCTGCTTTGCTTTTTTCTCCTAATCCTATCTCACAGAGGGAAAAAGAGAATAAACACTCAAACCACTGCACTAAATTTAGCAAAGAGAGGTGAACGTGAAACCATTTCATAGGTATATACAAAGCAAGTGCTCAGTTGAAGGATAAGGATGAAATTCTGGAGTAGAATAGCTGAACATAAGTATCTTAAGGATTAAGGTACAAAAAGCAGTCAAAGACTTAAAATAGAGGCAGCAAATATATTCCCATAATGCAGTTCAGGAGTTCTCCTCATTAAGGAAGTTACAAGTCACCCACAATGTGAATGTAACCTTTGTGGACAGACTAAGTCCAGTAAGTACTCCAATAAGTCCAGTAGGTACTCTTGCTATGATCTTAAAAATTAATCTATGTGGAAAATGAACAACTGAGACTAGAAACAAACACCTATTAACTGTTCTTTGGTAATTTATTCACCTTGCACTAACACCAGCAGCACAGATGAGGGGAACCAAACATGGACTCACTTCTTTATCGCAATCCCAGAAAGCATCCAAGGAGAGCACTACCAATTGTCCCTACCAGACTTGACTGTACAAGGGAGTAAACTGGAGGAATTATCAGAAATAAGGTGAAGAGGGTGAGTACCACCCTCATTTCTCTGCTCAAGCCAACATTGCAAAGCAGCTTCTGCTTCCTTAGGAAGGTCTATCACATAACACCCAGTTGTTACTGAGACATTGCTACCCAGTAGAATCTATGATTCTTCTCTTCACCTCATTCCTGGTAATTCCTCCAACTTTCTCCCTTGTACAAAGTCAGCCAGGGAGAATTCTATTACTGAACCCATAGTTAAGTTTGATTACCTGTGATTATGAATACTGAAAATGCAATACCCAAAGACCCAAATTAACATGGTAGTCTACTGAAAAGAGCTGAGTGATAAAATTCACTAGTTCCTACACTTACTGGCAGCACAGAAAATCCCACATGACTGAAAAATTAACAGCAGGAAGAAAAGTCCAAAGGTTTGTTATAATTAAAGTTCTTTTCTCTGCTTCAAGTGCCTAACGTGAGATAAACCAGAGTCTGTTCTCCCCCCAGAAATAGACTGTTACTGTGTAATCCTCCCATTAGTGAAACATGTACTAGGGCAACTACCCAGTTCTCCAGTCTGAGCCAGCCTCAAAGGTTTAAAAAAAAAGGCAAATTAAAAGTCTCAAGCCTGGCTTGACAAAATGCCAGCAAGCCCATTTCTGCTTAACAGAGGTCACCTCTGCAAGTACAATATTGCTACAGTAAAAAAAATTGTGATGATTTGGAGTGGAGGAGGCAACCTCAAACAGACCATTCAGATGGGCAGGAAAGAGCAAGGGAGGGAACTTGTTAAGAAACATTTGAAAAGACAGCCTGAAAATGCAAATGCCACCTGGGTCTCAGCAGAGCACAGCGAGACACAGTGAGCACAACTCAGTCACCAGACTGAATTTCAGGTATTAGGGGTATATCTGCTATTGGAACACCAGGGTGCACTCAACTTTCCTCCATGAAGAGATGAAAGATACCCAGCTGTACAGCCATTTCTGCACTTCAATGGAAAACCACTGCTTCTCTCACCATGATCCCGGATTTCAACTGATTTCTAAACCAGTAGGGCAATAAAATCAATTCAAGTAAGAAAACCTGTCTTTTTATCCCATTTCTCCTATGACTTATATTTGGACAGTTGGCATATCATCACCTTTCTCTGCCTCTTTTTGTAACCTTGACTGGACCAAAAGTGACAGATGAACAACCACAAAATATTCTGAAACTTAACATCTATAATGCTATATTGCTACAAGCATTTAAAACCACTGAAACAGGCTCTCTCTGGCCCAATTTGTGTTCTTGCAGCACTATATCTAGCTTGTTCCCAGTTTTTTTGGGAGCTTTTCATACGGCAACAAGGACGGCTCCCTCCCCATGAGAAGTTATCTTTGGAAGAAAGCATCATGAAAGCAGAATACACAGAAGCATATGAAACTTGAGAAATTTTACATCATTGTCCAATTCTTCTGAGAATTGTCCAAAGCTTCCTATGCAGAAAAAAAGTTAGGAAAAGGGCACTCACACCACCAGGCTTTAGGACCACACACTGAGGTATTTGTGGAGATCAGTTGGCAAAGAGGGACACTTTCCAGGGGTGCCAAGGTGACCTCTTCAATAACCTAGAGATTCTCTGACTCTGCAGAAATATCAGCCTCTATGTTTAGAGGCTAAAGCTTAGTCCATAAAAATAACCTTTTTGCCCCCTCACCCAGACCTGGAATATGTGTCAGATTTATAGATCAACATCAGGGCTAGGGTTTCCAGATCAGTAGTTTTCCTTTGGCACTGGTGACACTAAGCATCTAACTAGCTGTTTCAGCAGAATTAGAGGACACTCAGAGTCAAGTGTCTAGTTTCTTTAGAGGAGAGGGGGAAAAAGGCACCTCAAACCAAGCCCAAACAAAACAACTAACCAGAAATTGTTCCCTGTGACAGTGTGATCTTACATGGTAGCTGGAGGAATAATCCTAGAAATACACATCCTGCCATACTTCACCAAGATTTGTTTTTCTCTGTGTACTTCCACTTTTCAAAACCCCTAAAATAACCAAAGCAGTAAGTTACAATCACAGAACAACACAGGCACCATTACATCTTTAAAAACAAAGAACAACTCTAAATAAAATATGAGAGCTCCTTTGCTACTCCATAGTTTATAATTTTACCATGAACTGATTCAGTTTAAGCAACCAACCCACAAGGAAAGTAGCATTATGAAACACCACAAAAAGATCTTTGTGAAGTAGCCATGTCAGTGCTCAGTGTGAGTAAATTATACTTCTGAGACAGGTGCATGTCTGGGAGACCTCTTATCTTAACAGGATTTTCACCAGGATGGGAGGGAACTGCATTCCTTGCAGGATTTTCATCCAAATGTCTGCTACCAACCAGAAAATAAGCCCAAGTCTCACTGCTTGGCATTACTGATGAAGATATAGAGTACAAAGATGAGAGGGACCACAAAGACACATGTGGACTAGCTCTAGGCAATCTGGCAGGAACTGCATATGGGACTAGAGCTACTCTTCAGCAGGGTCTGTGATGTCCAGCAGACACACAAGAACAGAGCATGTCCCAGCTTTGTCATTCTCAGCTTCAGCCAACTACCTATTTGGCACCAAAGCAGTGAGATACAGGCACACTCTGCTCTACTGGTGACAAGGGCATGGGAAAGGCATTCATCCCAGCAGAGGACAGAGGTGTCAGTAACAAGCCAAGCTTGGTGCCTTGCCAAAAGGCTAGGAGGAGCACCCTTGAGTCCTGCATTTTAGTGAGTATTAGGTAAGATCATCACCCTGGAATGCACACACTTCATGGCTGGACCTAAAGGGCATTGGACCTATTCCCCCCACCCAGTCCCATGTGAAGTTTGTGGGAGTTTGATTGCAGAAGGCAGCAGGGGATTCGAGGAAAACCTGAGCCTCTCCTACAGCAAGCAAGATGACAACAGATGCTGCTAGCTTGGTGTGAGCTAACAGCAAGTTATCTTGCTACATGGAAAGCTTCCAGCTTGCATTAGACAAGTCCAAGATGCACTCTTTAACCTCAGAGAAAAAAAACCCAGTTTATTTATTCCATTGGCATATTAGAGATGACCAACCAGAACAGCTAAAATGGAAAAAGTTTCCATAACCTGGGACAAAAAGAGGTCCTGGGTTTTAGGCAGTTTATGAAGAACCCATGAGCTACCACAGCAGCATACTAAGGAATCTTGACTCATCTGGAAAACTGATAGATTTAGTTCATTTTGAAGGACAAGAACACTCATGTCCCTTGCCCCCATTTCTTCTCAGCACCTCTGCAGGCCCTCAATGTAATGTCATCCTGCAATAGCCACACTGCAGAACACCCTATACAAACTCCAGTTGTGCAAGCTGATACCTGGGAGAAGCAGAAAAGGAACAGTGGGTAAATTTTCTTTTGGCACTGCTGAAAACTACAATTCAAATATAAATGCATTTTTTAAAACTCCTGCACTTTGGGCTTGATGGGCAATACCCCAGGGGAATCTGTCCCTGGGCTCCAATAAGTACATATTAAAATGACCATACTTTTTTATGTATAAACAGTGTCATTAGACTTGTACTTATAAAAAATAAGATTGATCCAGACTAGGGCCAGGCTCTACAGATAAGCTACTACTTTATCTCTTACAAATATTTTTAATATTTTTAAATTACAAGTAAGTCCTCACTCCAGGTAATGACACTGACACAAAATATCTGAAAACACACAGCCCCTAGACTTTCACAGAAAGTCCAGAAGCAACCACGCTATAAGAAAGGCATCCTGTGTCACAGCAAAAAGGAGGAGGCACATGGCCAAGGCAGCCTAAATGTAAGGGAAGAGTCCTTTGGAGTAAATACAATTAAAAAAAAGGATTTAAAAAACCCTTCATATAAAAGATCAAGGAGGTTAAAGCAAAAATAATGGTTCAAAAAGATGTACAAGACTGTTGGAGACCAATAGAAAATTCTGCCAAAAAATAACTTGCATTTAAACCAGAAGTCAATGGCATCACATAATTTTGTTTTTAAAATGGTAAAGAAAAGTGGAAATCTGTGTCACGATCAGCATTTATGAAGAGTTATCATTAGCTCCAGAGACCAGCATAATTCCCATGAAGTCCTGATGGAAGGGGGCCTCCTGCCACAAAGAGTTTTGTTCCAGATGAGTCGTAGCAGTGGGTATAAACAGCATTTGGGAAGAAATGTATGTCAGAAAAATAATTTCTCCAGGTTTCATCATGATTCTGTTAAAGGAAAGTTTAGATTATTACTGCTGCCAAACAAACCCAAAACCTTGTTTCACAAAAGCAGAAGGTCATTTCCAGAGCCTAAAAAGGGACCTTCTCTGTTAATACTCCGGAAGCTTCAGACAGATCAATAACAAAGTTGTCCTGAAGCTTTTTCTGGGGACATTGGGGCCAAACATTGGAGGGGGGAGATGAAGGGTAGGGAAGATATCAAGTTTCATTAGTCTTTAAAGTTACATCACAATGATACAAAGGATAATGGAGAAAAGTTAGACAAATCCATTAACTGCTTTATGATAACATACAGGAAATTGAACTCAAGTGCCTGCCATGGCATTACCTCAGGAAGACAGTTTCTAATACCACACACAATTAAATTAAATTTCTCTTGCTTTGAGTATCACATTAGAGTAACACATTTTTAAAGGAAGACAATTAATTTTGTGTCTGAGGTTCTGAAAACTAGAAGTTAGATTACATTAGAAAATATAAAGATATACTTGAGCAATCAATCATTCAGTACCCTTTCATAAAGCTTTTATAGAGATCAATAGTGCAGAACTTCTTGCTTTTCAAGATTACAGTTATTAGTTACATGATCACTGTTTGACTGGGACACATTTCATATAATAGCTTCCATTACTACAAAAACAACCAGTGTAAAGTCCTGTGTAAAGGTTTTCCTACAACTACAAGCTACTCACCAGCCAACCTTTCCCAGTAGTCAACTTTAAAATTTCACTTCCTCCTAATTTCTGCTTCTGTCCATAGCAGGCATGGGGAGGATTTTCATCCAGGAACTTCTGGGCTCGGATATCGTAAAACAATAGGGAACCTTGCCCTGTTCCCACTGTGATAATGTGCTCGTAGAAGCTCACTGATCGAATACCTGTCAAAAAGAAAAGGGACATACAATGCAATAAGGAAAATGGATGCTTTGGCTCTGCAGTGCTGCTGCTTGATGTCTAAAATTTCCTTTAAAAGAAACTACTTACTAGTAGTATTCTCCATAACACGCAAGTTTGGACCACACACTGCTGTGGAACAGTGCAGACAAATCTCATTGATGCTATTGAAACAGCAGTTTCAATTACATATACTACTTCCTTTCTCCTTGTCCTAGGGTGACTTTACGATGCTTGTATCCCCAATTGTCTGTTCTGCTTATGCTGGATATTAAGTTCTGCACCTTTAAGACTGATTCTGTGAGCAAAGGGGGGGAGAGAAGAAGCACACAGTTTGTTTTCAGAAACTGCAGTCACGCCTCTGCATTCCTACTCCTGGACTGTGTTGTCTGCAGCATGGACAGCAAGAGAGAGAGAACTATCCTTTGCTTTTAGTTAGTTTTTTAGCTAGCTGAGGCAGAGAAGTTCCCCAGACTGTGGCTTTTCTTTTTCTTGGAACTGATTTGCCCTGCTCTGGACTGAAAACCCAGAAAAACACTGGGAGCTCATGCCTGTGGCCCACTGGGGCCTGGAACGTGGCATTTTCCAACATAGGAGGGACTGATAAGAGACAGTGAGCCGAGTTACACGCCACAAAAAGGACTTTCTGAATTTGCCATCTCTTCAGAACAGCTAGAGGTTTTATTGTTTAATTTTTTTCTTGTGAATACTTTGCTTGTTAAATAAACATTTTTTCTACTTTTATCCAAGGAAATCTTTTCCCAAACCAGTTGGGGGAGGGGTTGCTTGAATTTGCTTTTCTAGAGGAACCCCATTCAGAGGTTTCCTCCAGAATTTGCCCTAAACCAGGACACTCCTCTGATGCCATCAGATACACTGATGATGTGTAGTAAGAAGCTTAATTATCAACAGGCCTCAGCTCTGACAGATAAACAAAGATCACAAGCCATTTAGGATCAAGGGTAGTTTTGTTTTGTTCACAAGCCTCTAAGTGATCACACCATGAGTATATGGGCAGCAGACAGAGGAAAGAACATCACATTGATTCCCTCCACAAGCTCACGCCCTATCTAGCTATCTGCCAAGATGTGATAAGTGATTATGTGAGAAAAATTACTGTCTCAGCTGCTATCAAGTGCATTTTTCTGGTCAAGAGGCTAGCTGTAAGCAAGTAAAAGCACTAGTTAATTTGCTGCTAAGACAGATCAGGATTTTAAATAATTTTGAGGCAGTCCCTACTCAAATATTCTCATACCAGCACACCATACTTCATAGCTAGTACTTTTAGCACTTCACGCAGCAATAAAAACAGACTAAGAATACTACAAGCAAAGCACCACCGTGTTACACCAGCACATGGGAAGCTACAAGTTTCCAATACAAACAAAACATTCTAACACAATTCAGTTATGCCATTAAATTGAGCAGAATACATTTTGTTTTCACAAAATCTTAATCTGAAACCTCATCTTCAGATTAAGATTCAGATTAAGTTTCTTTCCCTTGGAAATAGTCTTGAGGAGATTCTGTATGTAGGAATTTGGAATTTGCAAAATGTCCTGTCATCTCTATTTATTGTGCAAAAGGTTTGTTCTGTATAAGTACTCTAACACAAACAACTCTTCTATGCAGATTAAACTCCACCACATCTATGCTTCTCTTTGCTGTACAACATGAAGGCAGGTTATAAACCCTACAGCTTTTTAAGCCCTCTTTAAAGTACCACTGAATTACAGCCTAAACAAGCATTCAAACAGGAAGGGAAAAGAGTGAGTTATGCCTGCTACATCCATGTGTCAACTGCTGTCACTGTACCAAGTGGGGCTGAACGTCACAAAACTTGACATCTTGTAATACACCCAGCAGTACATGTGACAGCAGACATCCAAGAGATGTAGATGCAGTTTACCCTTCCCCTCTGCACAGTCCTAACTAGAAACGTATCCTCATTCTTGCACCTCCACAATCTGATGTTACATCCACAGCCACCAGCATCTATTAAACACACTTAGAACAGGCAAGGTCACATTGTTGTGTTCTAGATATGAGGTGAAGTCTTGGGTGCAGGCTTAATAGGTGAGAAACCACTGTGCAAGTCTCACACCTGCTGAATCTCTCCTTTAATTCAGAGAACTACAAATGCATCTGAGCAAGCTGGGAGACATATATCTTCCCCTTCCCTGTTTTCCTGAACCAGGTTCTTTCACCTGGTGTGCAAGAACCTGATCCTCACAGAGTCAAGGTATCTGATTTATTTACAGCTCTGAGAAGAAAAGGGTGCTGGGTTGTAGATCCACAAAACCAGCACACTGAGGCACAAAAAGGCCTACTTATAAGGTTACAGTGTTAAGCTATTATCACATCTTACTTAAGTCACTACTTGCCTAAATTTCTATTGGCTTATCCTTTCTCTGCTTCGACTTAAAGGCATAGTGTCCCAAGAAATCATGGCACATGCTCGATGAGTAGTGGTCTTTTTGTGAGTAGAGTGTGCTGAGCTAGGTGTGTGGTTTTTATTAGTATAATGAACAAAGTACATCATTAGGGCAAGTTCTCATCACAGAAACAGTCAAAACCAGAGGTTTGTTGGCTCATCATTAAACATCCTGTATAAGAAAGGTATTATCTTCTTTGTTTTCCCCCTTCTTCAAGGACTTAGTCCATCAATTTTCTGTCTTCTATATTCCCATGATTATTGCTTCTATTGCTTAACTGCTTTGGATGGAATATGAAAGAGATGGCATGTACTTTTCAATGCAATTAATTAATAAAAAGCTATAAAATACAGAACAACTGTGAATCTTTCTCTAATCAAAAAAATTGAAGGAAAACTGAAGGAATCCATTATGTACCCATTACTAAGTGGATGTTTAGAACAAGTTTTCAAGAACAGTGCTTCAAATTGACTCCTAAGGGGCTGAAGTACCTTAGATTAATCATTCCCATCAAACTAGAAGCACCACCTATGCCTAGAACTGATCACAGTAAGCTCTTTTACATTCCCAGCACTCTATCACCTGCAGGCCTGGACTATTTGGGTCAACAAATTGAGTCTTACTCCTGAGAGGCAGGGAACTCTACAAATCCCAGAAGGAAATGAAGATGCAGTAGCATGTCCTACACAAAGAGTAGACACAGTCTGTGCTGTGCAAGCTCGGTCCACTGCATTAACATTGCTGTATTCAGGATTATAAAGTCAAGGGCACACAACATTGCTCTGCAGGCCAATCAAGCAGAAAGCAGTCACTCTCACAGATCAAGAACTGCAGTCAAGGGCCTGCACTTTCCTGTACAGCTGCTAAGAAAAACAACTCTTACGCTACCTTCTCACATAGAGCAGACAGGGTTATACTAGGTAAAAAACACCCCCAGTTTCAGTCTTACTAAGTGACATTTCTCTGATCTGCTTTTGTATACAACACTAATGAATTGACGTTAATATGGACTTACCATGTCCAGCAATTGCAGTTAGAAGCTGAAAGCAGATTCAAGTAACTTTTCAAAGCACTTAAAAGTCAACCCAGATTTTAGTCTGCAAATCAATAAACAGCCTACTTTCTAGAGGTGTTGCACCATTCCAAGTCCCAGTGAGATCAACAGGAAGTTTTAACACTCAGTATCTTGAGAATTAATATTACTTAAGTGCCTCCACCACCACCCACACAAACAAAAATCTACTATGCAGAATAGAAAACAGTATTGAACAAAAGGTTTTCTCTAGACATGAACTAGCACCCCAGAGATACTCCCTACACATAGGTCATCCCCTCGGCAGGGATGATCACATAATTCAAGATAGAAGTTTTTAGCCACCAGTCACCACTGGGCACCACACTCTAATGTCCTGATATTTCTTCCCTATGATACTGAAGGGTGACAGTGTCAGCACCCTCACAGAGCCCTCACTGACAGTGGGTCAAGACAAGGGGTGTTGCTGGCAATATGTTCAAGTGACAAACATGAGTTGGTAAATGACCTTTTCTCATATTATAGAAACTTCTGTATCTGAAAGAAGCAGACCCTGACATTTATCTAAACAGTACTGTTCAGCGTCCAGTAATCACATAAAGAAAACTTTCCTAATCCTTGCCTACATGCATTTTTTTTATAAACTTGCCCAAAGAAGAGATGAATGCCTAGAGTCAAGTTAAATAAGGACTGCAACTTATTACTCTGGGATTAATATGGTTTCAAATGGGTATCACAGCACAGTGCCTTCTCATGCTTGAAAATAAAGGGTATGGGAAGAAGCTTATGGGACCATGTACCCTGCAAACCCTCAGGCTTGACCCAGGTATAAGGTTCAATTGGACATACTATATTCACATCGGAAAAGGAAAACAGAGCTAAAATCTGCAAACTTTTTTTTTTAAGAGTAAGCTTTTGTATATTTAAAGCAAATAAATGCACACTGACAATTAAGCATCTCACTCATGACTTTAAAATTACAAATCAAGCTTTCTCTCACAGCACTGACTCCCAATATGATAGGACAGAGCAGACAACATGGGTTTTTTCAGTCCCCAGAGAAAAATGCGAGAATATACAGTATTAATAGTATTAAAAAGACTGGATTTGCTTTGAAATGAAGTAAAACAGAATAAGACACAGTAAAAAATAAGCAGAAGTAAAATGCACAGTGAAGTTCAGTAATAAGTAAAATGCATACTTTTAAAAGTTCAGTAATATTTGGATGGCATGAAATTTAGTTGATCATAAGAACATTGATGTCCTTCATTAGATTTCAGAGTTGTTTTTACATTTGGTTTGTTGGTTGCTCAAGGAATAATGTCATAAAAGCAAAATCTATATATACTATTAAAAATTTAGTCTATCACATGAAAAAACCTTTGTATTTATTGGAAGCTTATCTTACTGGAGTCTTAAAAGCAAGCAAACCATTTAAAGCACCCTTTGACAAGTTTCTTACCACTTCCTCGTTCTTTGGAACAGACGGATTTAACATTGTGAGAAGGCTGCCTTGGATCCAGAAAGGAGACATGTGCCTGTGATCCTACTGCATACACTGACCACTCCTGACCATAAGCCAAACACACATTCTCCCTGCAGTATGGCAACTTTGTGGAAAGTAACTAGAAACAAAGGAAAGACAATTCAACACATTATGAAAAGAGAGCAAAACACTAATAGAACAATTCTGTAAACTGTGTTTGAGGAAGTTGCAGTGAAAAAACCCAAAATGCAGCTAAAATATAAGTTCATCACAACAATAGAAGTTTAAGAGAAAAGCAACCTGACCCAGAGGAAAAACAGCCCCTGAAGATTAGATGCCTTATCTGAACAAAACGGAGATGATAAAGGCTGAACCATGTATTATGCAAAGAACAATGGACATTTTGGTATATTGTTTTACATCTTTCCAAGCTGCTATTTCTTCAGCAGGTGTACACAGGCATCATCTCAGCTGAAAAAGCTTACTTCATACAGTAGTATAGATATTTATGGGTTTGATCTTCAGTTACACTTAAGTGCAACTTCCGTTATGAAGCCTACTAAATAAGTATCAATTATACTCTTTACGGAACAGTTCAGCTCACCCAGAACTGGCAGAAAGTTAAGAGCACCTCTCACCCTTAAAAATAAGGTGAGTAGGAAGTTTCTTTTCCCAAGTTCTAATTTTTAGGACATTGCATTTTACTTAAGGATTTTTGTGCTTCTCGTGGTTTAGGAAAGGTATTCCCCAATTTAGTGTTCCCACTGAATCACCCCAGACCATGCATCGCTTGCTCACTTCCCCCCCCCCCACCTCCCCCTACAGTGGGCTGGAGAGGAGAATTGGAGGCAAAAAAAGGTAAAGGTCATGGGTTGTGATAAGAACAATTTACTAGAAACAGCAATGAAATAAGAAAATGAACAGTAACAAGAACAATACTAAAAACAGAGAGTACAAGACAGGTGAACGATTCACACATGATAGCTCACTACATGGAATCCAGCACAGCCCAGAAAAACAAACAAACAAAAAAGCCACACCCCGTCCCCCATCCCCTCTGCCCATGGCATGAGGTAGTATTGAATAATCCCAGGGTCTGGGCTGTACCCCTCCCAGCTGCTGCAAAAATTAACCCTGTCCTGGATGGAACCAGGACATTATCCAACCCTTATTCTATACCATCTAAATTACGCCCAGATGCTACACCTTCAAAAAAAAAAGTATATATACACACACAAGCATGGGCACCACTCCCTTAGTCAGTGGCTGTCCATTCAAAATGTCTTCCAAGACAGGAGGGCTGGCATGCTGTCAGCTGGTTGCTGCATCAGGAGCTCATGACTGGTGTATCTGGAGCAATCGATCCTCATTGTCCATGATAGTTATGGCACACAGTGGCAGTGGCATTCAGCAACCAATATTAAACAATTCAACATTACAGACTGTTCTCATCCAAAAATCAAATCCCCTTGAGGTACACATTGCATTCCCCTATCCCTTTGCATTACACACCAAATGCACCCAGGTCCTTGAGCAAAAACAATCCCACATATATATTTGCCTTTCCTTGAGGCAGGACTGATCCAAACTGTCTTCCCCAACACATTTCTCATATGCACCACAGGGACTTTATCCCCTTCTATGGTATGTGAAGGTTTTGATAGGGCAGAGCCATCTTGATTGGTAGAGCCTCTAGAGTTAACTAACCAGGTAGACTTCACTAAATGTGTATACCCATGTTTGAAAAGCCAACTTCTACCTGAGCAGCGATGTCTTGCTACAATTCAGCAGACCAGATGAGTTTCCCTCTATGTTCCCAATTGGTTCTTTTCCGTTGGTCCAGCCACACCCACAGAGCATTTGCTACCATCCACAAGTCAGTGTAGAGGCAGAGTACAGGCCACTTCTCTCATTCAGTGATACTTAAAGCCAGCTGGATGACCTTCAGCTCTGCAACCTGACTTGATCCAACTTGTCCCTAGATAGCTTCTGCGACTCGTCATGTAGGACTCCATATGGCTGCTTTCCACGTTTGATGTATCCCTACAGTATGGCAGAAACCATCAGTAAAGAGAGCATATTGCTTTTAATTTTCTCATATCTGATTATATGGTGGGGCCTCCTCAGCATGTTACCTTCTCTTCCTCTGAAATTAGTCTGAAATCTTTGCCTTCAGGTGAGTTTGTGATGACTTCCAAGATCCCTGGGTGATTATGGTTTCCTATTCGAGCTCATTGTGTGGTCAGAGCAATCCACTTGCTCCACATGGCATCAGTGGCATGATGTGTGGAAGTGACTTTTCCTTTGAACATCCAGCCCAGCACTGGCAGTCACGGTGCCAGGAGGAGCTTTGCTTTAGTGCAAATCACTTCTGAAGCAGCTCGAACCCCTTCATAAGCTGCCAGTATCTCTTTTTCAGTTGGGGTGTAATAGGCCTTGGATCCTTTGTATCCCTGACTCCAGAACCCCAGGGGTCATCCTTGAGTCTCCCTGGGTACTTTTTGTAAGAAGCTCCAGGAAAGTTCCAGCATGCCTGGCACAGCAGTACTCAGTGATGGTGTGACATCATTCAGGCCACGATTATCCATTGTCAGTCTCCATTCTGCCTTGGACTTACACACTGGACACATGGGGCTATTAAATGGTGAGTGGGTCTTGCTGACCACTCCCTGGCTCTCCAGTTCATGAATCATCTTGTGGACAGGGGTCACAGAATCCCAGTTGGTGCAGTATTGTCGACAACACACTGTTGTGATAGCAATCAGTACCTGTTGTTCTTCAACCCTCAGCAGTCCCATAGCAGAAGAATCCTCTGAGAGACCAGGCAAGGTATTCAGGTACCTAATTTCCTCTGTCTTCACAGCAGCTATCCCAAAAACCCAGCAATGTCCTTTTGGGTCCTTGAAATACCCTCTCCTGAGGTAATCTATGCCAAGGATACACGGGGCCTCTGGGCCAGTCACAATGGGGTGTTTTTGCCATTCATTCCCAGACAGGCTCAGTTCAGCTTCCAGTAGTCAGGTGTTGGGATCCCCCTGTCACGCCAGAAATAAAGATGGATTCTGCCCCTACATATCTCAATGGCATCAGAGTACATTGTGCACCAGTGTAAATTAAAGCATTGTACTCTTGTGGGTCTGATGTGCCAGGACATTAGATCCACACAGTGCGGTAGATCTGATTATCCCTTTCCTCCACCAGGCTGGAGGCAGGGCCTCTCTAGTTCTGGTCATGGTACTTGTTGCTCACTTCTTATAAATATGATCAACCGCAGGTCCCTTCAAGAGGTTTGGAAGTAACATCAGCACCTTCCATTCTGTCTGAGGACCTGCCCACTGGAAACCGGGGCAGAATTTTCTTTGAAGAATTTCCTGTGGTGGTTGTTCTTCCTCTCAGCTCACATATCCATGGCTCCTAGGGCAGAGGTGGGTTTTCCATCCCACCTCATGTCCTCTCTGGTCATGCAAGTAAAACCACAGGTTACCTACCTTGTGGCATATTGCCTCTCTCTCTTGAGCAGGGGCATGCTTGCTCTTAATAGCAGAGACTATGGCCTGTACTGGCAGGGCACATGACATTTCCTTTTTAAATTGCTGCAAGTCCTTGGACAGCTGAGATGCAGGAGGAAGAGAGACTTTTCTCATATTGCCAGTTGGGCAACCAAATTATGCACTGTTTGTTCTCCTTCTGTCCATGACATCACTGTCAATGAATTGCCATATGACAATGGCATGCTCCATAGGAACTTCTGTCACATGGGTTGTGTGCCCTAGACTTCATCTGGATCTACAGGGGACTGCTTGTTATTTGAATCTCTATAGAGTACATCCAGCACAGCTAATTCTCTCAGATACTGGATACCTTGCTCCATGGTGTTCCACTTGTCTTGGTACACTGTTAGATCCTCCTTGAAAAGATACCTTTCCCTTATACTTGACAGGAGTCACCTCCAGAGGCTGAGGATTTCTGTCCTTTTCCCAATGCTGTTGTCAATGCCTGCATCCCTGGACAGGGATCCCAGTTGCTTGGCTTCACTACCCTCTAATTTCCAAGTGTTGGAGCAGCCAGGTCACCAAAGGCTCACCCTAATGGTGGCTGAAAATTTTTCATATATCTTGCAGCTCACCTGGGGATAGGGATTGGGTGATTATTTCTGGCTCTGCTTCTTCCTCCTGTTCTGAGGGCCCTACTTCCTCTTCATCCTTCACTATGCAAACTGATTTGGTCTTGCATTTCTTTTTCTGTATAGGTATGACTGCTACCAGCACGTGTTGTTCCTCTGGTTCAGCTGCATTTTGAGTGGCCACAGTGGCAGTTGCTCTGCTTTCCTTCTCTTCTCCCTGAGGGTGCTGTCTAGTGATGAGCAGTATCTGGTAAAGAGTAGCCAGGGGCCAGCACACTGCATTACTTTTTGCCTCTCTGGAATCGCCACAGCATTTTCCTTTCAGATATTCTGCCACTTTATCAGGGTCCTGTTCAGGGGTGAACTTCCAAGCCATTGGAGGACAAAAGTCCTCCAAAACTGTCCCATTTTCTCCCACATTCCATGCCACTCATAATTATCCACCCTCGGGGTAGATCTCTGAATGACCATCCTAGAAGTCTCTCTAATAATTTTAAACATGGTATGGATGGTACTGAGTAGACATAGCAACAAGAACATGTGCTTTCATTAACATCCAAAGGAAATTCAAAATTCTCACAAGCTGTTGTAACAAACCTGAAGGAGGAAAAGGGTGTGAAAAGCTGGGGGAAATCATCCTCCCCTGTTCTCCCTACAGACTGGATACAATTATTAATGAATTCCCAGAGGTAGTACCCAAGGCAAACACAGGAGAGCAGCACTCGAGACACATCCCAAATGACCTTCATTGCCCTTGATGTTATCATGTCATAAACTGATATCCCACAGTGCAGGAATAAAGTGATCCTGATTCCTCTCCCTGCTCTAAAAAAGAGCACCATGAGGAGCACATAGGGGAACATATACAGGGTTAGGTACCATAACCATGTGAACAGACCAAGCAACATTGTGACCAGTGGCTCCGTACCTAATACAAATGCTTAGATCAAATTTGTTTCCAACCCGCTCTGGTCAGATCTGTTGTTATCTCAATGCTTCATGCCTCACATTGGGTGCCAAATTGACTGTTGTGGTTTAGGAATGGTATTTCCCAATTTAGTGTTCCCACTGAATCACCCAAGACCACGCACTGCTCACTCACTTCCCCCTGCGGTGGGATGGGGAGGAGAATTGGAGGCAAAAAAAGGTAAAAATCATGGGTTGAGATAAGAACAATTTACTAGAAACAGCAATGAAATAAAAAAACCAAACAAGAACAATACTGACAGCAGTATGTACAAGACAAGCGAATGATTCACACGTGATTGCTCACTATGCAGAACCTGGCGCCACCCAACCATACACCCCAGCAAAACTGGAAAAATGCCACCCCCCTCCGTCCCCTCTGCACTTGGCGTGAGGTGATATTTAATAATCCCAGGGTCCAGGCTGTGCCCCTCCTGGCTGCTGCAAAAATTAACCCTGTCTTGGCCAGAACCAGGACAGTGTTTTACAAACACTGCTGCTCTCTTTAAAAATTTATAGGAAACAAAGAATAGTGAACAGCCTTCAATGCAAAGCAATATTTTAAGTTTTACACCAACAGAAAGGCACCTTTGATAGTGTGTGCTCTGCTTTCCAAAGATGAAAATACCCATCCAAGGACACAGCTCCCAGCTCCTATTATGGAAAAAAAAAAAACCAAAAAAGAAAAAAAGTAAGAGTTAGTTTCTGTATTATAGATGTCCTTACAAACTCAAACTCCAGGTTGCTCCTCCAGTATATTTGATTTAGATGACTTTTTTTTTTTTCAAATACATATGGACAGTTTTAAGACTACTCAACTGTCTTGCTTATCTTACTGACCTTGTTCTTATTGTTGAAAGCCAATGCCCGGACTTTGCAGTTGTCAGGATTGGTGTTCTCCTTAGGAATATCCTTCAGAGTCCTGTGTGTTATGTGGGCATAGACAGGAACTTGAGAGAGATTATGCCTGGCATCACTTTTGGACAACACATCCTCTGTGACTTCCCAGAGACCCATTGAACCGTCCCGGGAACCTGAATAAGTAGACCATAACAGCATTTCACATATACATAATTCCCCTTTTTAAAAAATTAACTGCAATAAATAATGAGGTCTTAAAGAAAGGATACTTCAGATTAATTTAATCTAACTGAACACACTGTTGGTGCCTATATATTATTTATTATTAACAAAATAATTATTTTACTGAGCTGTTAAGTTCATAACTTTGTGAACTTATTGTCAACTGGTTTGTCTACATGGTTTCCAAGTAGCTAGATCACCTCATCTGTTTTCAAACTGATTAGGATGCATCAAAAACCCACCATCCTGTACAACAATCACCATTAGAGATTCACATGTAGAACAAACTCAGAAGCAATTGAATAGCGTATGTGTTCAGCCCAAGCCTGGCTTACCAAGGCCAAGATTGACAGTCTGTTAAATCAATACAAAAATTTACAAGAAAACTTAGCTGGGTTTATACCAATTCTAGACGGTTTGATTTCTGACAGTATGTTTATGTATATGTACATACACATTAGTGAACTGAACAGAAACATATTTAAAACCACAACTTGCACCAATTGAAATCAAATCTATTGTTAATTCAACTCATTGGACCTCTTGTTTAAAGAATGTAACACAGGAACTGAGGCCAAACAAGCAAGAACTCATTTTTCTACTGAATTTGAAGATATAATTATACAAAATATGAATCAGTAAGAGTAACAATACTGGATGAAGAAAGCTAAATGTCTTTTGTTCAAAGATCAATACAGGCTTAATCCAAGGTCCTGTACCCATCCCTTCTGGTGTTTAGGCAACTCACTTCCATTTAAGTCAGCTCTGATGGATTGGACATGTACCTCCATTTCTTCCCTACACAATGTGACTTAATTTTTTTTTTTTTAAATGCAGATATTTGGGTTAGAGAATTGCAAGGATCAACTCAAGGATTAGCTTTTTTTTTTTTTTAATATTACTGAATTAAAATTGAAGCATTTGATTTTTATATGAGACTTAAGATTTTCTGTCACCTGCAGTTTGACACCTCCTTGTATGGAATACTAAACCTTCTCAGCACAGAAAGACAGTAAACTAATACATTAATTCAACAGTATATTGCTGCCTTTACCCAAGTTAAGTAATACTTTATGAAGTTACACTGATTATCCAACTACACTGACTAAAAAGTCAGTAATTGACCTTTTCTATTACAACCTTGTATTAGTTCCCACAGTATGTGTGCCTATACACTCACACACACACACACACACACACACACACACACACAACTTTACTGATAGCTTGATAAAACAGTTTTCATTAATCAGTCTTTCATAGGATTTCAGGAAATCAGTACTGTTCAGCTGTATTCAAAGTTATTAACTGACAACCAACACTCCTCTTGAAATTATTCTGGTGTAGAATCCTTCCCTTGAACTTACTATGTTTAGACACCCTCTCATGGCAACATCTACTGTAAAGACAGCAGTATTCCCTCTAATACTAAAAAAACCCAAAAAACCCAAAAAAACAAACAAACAAACAACAAAAAAAAACACCCACAAAAAAACCAAAAGCACAATCTAGGCCAGGGCCCTACAAAAAAAAAATTTAAAAAAGCAAAGCACTGTACTAAGACCAAGAATAGTTTAAATAGGCAAAGTAGTTCCAAATGGTTTAAAATCCCTTCTAAAGGTGCTTCCCTAAGACCTATCAAGTGCTGTACATCAGTATAAAATTCTGGGAAAAAAAATTAAAAAATAACATTACCAGAAACAGCCATAGTATCACTTATCCATGCAATTGAAAATATCCAGTCTTTATGTCCATCCTAAAAGAAAGAAAGAAAAAAAAAGACAGATTTTCTGTGCCATTATATTCTGCAGTGGTCTCAAGGCAGACAAAAAAATACCAACGTGAAGAATACTTATGTGCAAACTCAGAAAGACAGACCAATGCTAAAAAACATAAATAATATTCCATTATCAAGCTGGACCAGTTTAAGTACCTAACAGTAATTTTAACTTTTATTGATTTTGACATGAATAATTAATAGAGAGCAATTAGGCGATAGAAAAACAGATCTCTGACCAAGGACAAATTAATCTCAATTCTAAGGACTTGGATTTTTTCCATTTTGAAAGCAGTGTTCTTTACTTCTATAAAGTAGTTGCATACTTTTATTTCCTCAAATGCACATCCCTAAAAAGAAACAAAAAAATTATGTTTAAAATATATGACCCATAGATTAATTTTTCAAGAATCTTTTACTCAGCAGGTGAGAAGCCTGCGTATAAAAATAAAGACCATAAGAATCTAGTTTTGTTTGAAAAGCTGCAGAGTCACAGTGGCACACCAATATCAAGTCATGCAAATCTTCAGAGTCGAGCCTTTCTGCAGCTGGTTATCTGCTACTGCAGAAACTCTGACCCGAGCTCTGCTGTTGTAGTTAATGTCCATGCGAAGTCCTGAATCAAAAAGGAAAAATAAGAGTGAAGTGCTTACAGGACACCACTATACCCACTTCAGACATTTTCTTTTTAAGATTGCCTGTTTTAAAAAGGCCTCATGATGTTTCAAAAATAAAAAAAGTACCAAGGTCTATCAAACTGCCACAAGCCACTGGCTTAGAACTACTCCTCAAAGCCAAATTCCACCTGTGAAATAATACATATATAAGCTGCACTGGAGAAGAGATAGCCTTGAATAATCTTTACAACTTCTCAAATGAGCTTTTTCACTAAAGCCAAGTTTCAGAGATCATCATCACCCCAATTAGACTTTCAGATTTTGTTACATTTTCAATGCTTAAAAGTAATCTGAAGTAGACCTGAATGAGGGTAAGAAGGAAGAAATCTGACTTAAAACCCTGAGAATCCTCTCATAAATTTATGTACTCATTTGTATTTAAGATATCTTGTCAAAAAAGACAACTTGGTCAGGAATATTTTCAAGCTTTCAGAAATTCACTCTCCACTAGAAAACTCCCAAATTTTAAACTTGCTCTGAACCTTATGCACTTCAAAGTACTAATTCTTGGGACAGAATAAACTTTCCCCAAATACACCCACTTACATCTCCCACACACACAGGATCAAGTGTAGGCAGATGATAAATTGCAAGACTGTTGGGGTTGTCTCCACCTGTGGCCAGAAAGGTCCTTGAGGGGTTGAGCTCAATGGCATGAATACCACACCCCTGCTGGTTCACCATGCCAGGTTCACGATCTTTCAGAATAGGAATCTTGGTAATTTGACCAGTCTGGACATCTATTACAAATAACTGGGGGAAAAAAACAGATACAAGTCATTATCACACAGATAAGAAAACCAAGGTGGTCAAATATTCTCCCTACTTTGAACTAACATTCTTTTAAATGCAGAATCCACAAATGCTGCAAATAAGGTTGAAAATGCATACATTCCTTCTTAAAACAACTAAATTAAATAACTGTGGGGTTTACTTTCATCGTCCATCCTTATTTTGGCTAGGATAACATTAGCTTCCTTCTTAGTAGCTGGTACAGTCCTGTGTTGCACTGCACTCCCACACCCAAGCAGATGTTTACATATTAGGAAAAGAGTTTCAGTTTCACCACAGAACCTATAAGGAAGATGAACCAGAAACTTCTATGCTCTTCTTACTGTAATTGGCTCAGTGCCAGGACAAAGGCACCTGTTGGTCTCTTTAGCTGTTTGCCCTGGGTTTAAGTGTAAGATGTGCACAAAGTATTTATTCTATCACCATCTTCATGAGCTATTGAAACCAGGTGGGACAGTGTTTTCCCAGGCCCCCTCCCTCTGGGCTATCTTCTGCTAATGGCCCATCAATGCCTTGCTGCTTGACTCATAGGTAACTCCCTCCAGGATCTATCTCTGTTTAATGGGCCATCAAGGCCCCACTTCATGACTCATAGAAAGATATCCCATTGTGAGATGCTCCGCCCAGGGGGAGGAGCCAAGCATTCCCAACTGAATATAATCTGGAGTTTGGGACAGTACAGGCAGCCCTTACCTGCTGGATTCCCAGAGGACAAGAGTTACCAGATCTTTCTACGGGATCGCTGCTTCAGGAAGAACACTTCATCTGGACTGTTACCACCACCCTAACTAACAGGGTGTCAGGTTGTATTCTGACTGTCAGGGGTCTTCAGTACTATTGCTTTTTATTTTATTTTATTTTACCTTCTTCCTATTAAATTATATTTCTGACTTGGAGCCTCTCACTGGTTTTGCTTTCAAACCACTACACTGTTCAAGAAATGCAGCTATTTTCTATTGGGCAGCTTGCAAAAAAACCCCTCCTAAATCGTTGAGTACTTAAGAGAGAGCATGGAGATTCTCGGCATTTTCGGTGTGTTGTAGCATGTTGCTCTGATTTTTCAGCCTTCTGATGTTTTTACATTTCTGTACTGGAGTTCTCATGCTTGTAACATAAACAAAGACTAATGTTTTGTAAATATACATTCCTTTCCAGGAGGAAAGACAAATTAATAGACTTGTGGCTTGATCAGTGAGGTCAGAGAAGTGTCAACCTCGTCTTCCAATTGCTAATCAAAGTCCAAACCCTATTTAAACCCTAAACTCAAACTGCCTCTCTCCTCATCTCACAACTTGAAAGTGTGAGTGTGATCTTTTTGTGTCCATCTGGCAACATTAGCAGGTGCAAGGGACCTCCTTGCACTGTGCATGGCTTTTGTTCTTTTGTTATGCATAGTTTGTTATTTTTGCTTTAATTAAAACCTTTTTGCTTTTTCAAAACACACCCCATCATGCCATCTCGCTAATTATTTTTAAGCCATTTCTGGGAGGTTGCCGGACACCCTCAGAGTGTGTTGAACCCTCATGGGGCTAAAAACACGCTGGCCCCACGCAGAAATTCAACAGTCCTGTGTTTTGGATTTAGTATAAGAATAATGTTGATGACACACTGATGTTTAGTTGTTGCTTGATAGTGCTTACTTTAAATCAAGGACTTCTCAGTTTTCCATTCTGTATCAGTGAGCAGGTGCACAAGAGGCTGTGAGGGAACATAGCCAGGACAGTTAACCCAAACTGGCCAAAGGGATATTCCATATCATCGAACATTATGCTAAGTATATAAAGCAGGGGGTTGGGATTGGCTGGGAGCTGCCAATCACTGTCAGGGGATGGGCTGGGCATGGGTCAGTGGGTGGTAAGCAATTGTATTGTACATCACTTCTGTTTCTTGGATTTTATTTCTTTTTTTCCTATTATAACAATAATATTTTACTTTATTTCAATTAATAAACTGTTCTTATCTTAACCCACAGGTTTTACATTTTTTTCAATTTTCCTCCCCAACCATCCAGGGAAGGGGGGGTGGGGAAGTGAGTGAACAGCTGTGTGGTACTTAGTTGCCAGTTGGGGTTAAACCACAACAGTCCATTTTGGCACCCAAAATGGGGCTCAAAGGGTTGAGACAATGACAGATCTGACCAGAGCATGTTAAAACAAATTTCTTATAAGCATTCATTATGTCAGTTTAATAGTCATGGGTCAAAATGTTGATTTTACTCTCACAGTTGTAGCGCTTATTCTCAGAGTTGCGTTGTGTAACACTTTACTTGCAGTATGTGTTCCCTGTGGTGATGTTTATCATCTTTGAGGCCTGGACCAAGGTTATCATTTTGTTGTATTTTGTAATACTGGGCTATGATATGATAGAACCACTGGTCATGGAACTAACCTGGTATGTGTCCTCAGCATTGCCATCCTATCTGTACCTCAGGAGCCATCTATTAGGAAATATTAACAGTTACATCTTCTGCCTTTTCTCCTTGAATACATCTTCCAGCATCCATCCATCAACCCAGCCTTCCTGCCTTCCTTCTCCTCCAAGATGATTACAGTAGTATTTGAAAACTTGTGAGATTTTGAATATCCTTTCAATACCCTTGCAACCAGCCTGGCCCTTTTGCTAGGAGCCAGCATGTTGCTGCATATAGTTGAGGTCTTGCTTCAGATTAAACGACTATTTAGGAACATCATCCAGAGATTTGCCCTGAGGCTGAATAGTTCTAAGTGATGGGGTGTGCAGGATGGTATAGGCAAGTGCCTAGGACAGTGGGCACCGCCAATGTTTTTGAACCTCACCCCTGAACAAGTGCATGATAGGGAAGATGTGCGCTAATGTCTTTATAAACAATTCTGTGGGTGAAGGTGTGGGTGTTAACGTCTTTGAAATGGGTCTTAATGTCTCTACTAACTTTGGGCAGCAGGTTCCTAACAGGGCCCAGACAGTTTGGCTCCTGAAACAGAAAGGTGGGGTCTGCATAAGGCTGAACTTCTGAACTTTGAGGTAAAACAGTAGGTTCAAGGCAGAATATGTGGTAGGCAGATCAGGAAGGCTGTACCTTCCTAGCACCTCAGCCAGCAGGGAAAGGAAGAGGGCAAAACGCAGCCAGGAGTTAGGAAAAAAGGAGGCTGCACCCTCCAAAACCCCAAGAGAGAAAACCCCACAGGTGCGTGCCCCAGTGGTCTCTCTCCCTTTATTCGAATAAAGTTGAAGGATTCCTCTGTCTTCTTTGTGGACACTGGCTTTTCCTAGTGTGATTTTCTGTAGACAGTCTTGTTGAAAGTGGTGGTCCTATGGAAAGTCTGGTCCTCCTGTGGAAGTTCAGGTCCTCCTCTGGATCTGTCCAGTGGTGGTGTATCCCAGCTGGTGGATGGGGTCCACTGCTTGGGACCCAGAGAGCCACAGCCACCCCAACGCATGTCTCGCTAGAAACAGCTCCTTGGGGGGTCAGGGCGCTCTTCAGCTGGCAGAGGGGCTTCTCAGCATCGGGCAGAGCAGTGATTTTTCAGCTCAGTGATTTCAGCTTTCAGTGATTTCAGCTCAGTGCTCTTAGCTCATGCCCTTGTGAGTTAGCCCCTCTTTTAGCCGGCCGTGGTGAGAGAGAGAGAGGCCTCGTGTGGAATTTCTGCAGGTGGTACTTTATTGAGATGGTACCAGCGAAAGGGATCCAGGGACGAGGAACCTCTGCCGACCAGAGGAAACCCAGGGGTTTTTATGGGACACCAGGGTGGGAGGAAAAGGGTACAGAACCAATCAATTGTAACAGATCTACATAAAATCCTGAGGGGGCTTGTGGGTCTCCGGACAGGTCGCCGTGGCTAGGAGGTTTGTCTTTGTCTTAGGGGCTCTGGGTGAAGTTGCGAAATTCTTCCTTAACTCCTCAGCTTGGCTCCCTCCAGGGCAAAGCAGCTGGGGCTCTGCCCACTCCCACAGTGGTGGTGGTGTCCCAAGCCCCCAAACCTCGAGATTATATGTGGTCAGGTTCAGGTGGTACCTCCCTCAGGGTGGGGAGTTTCACAATGGAATGATGTAGTCCTATGAGTCATAGGATATTTCTGGAGTCCCTGATGGTCCTTCTGGCTGCCTGTTCTGCTGTTTCCTGGGCAACCCCCTCTCCTCACAGGGTCTTCCTTTCAGATGGGAAAAAATTTCCCTGAAGAACCCAAACCCACAACACCAGCTCTGGGAGAACAAAGACAATCTTTCTTCCTCTCTCATCTCAGCTATGGAAAAACTGTCCTGGGAGTTCCAGCAACTCAAAGAGGATATGCCCTACTCTACACCTGTAGGGACCAGCATCTCAGCTATTAACATTAAGCAACCTCTTGCTCAAAAGAGAGGATATAGAAGGTACACACCATGGGGTACCCTGTGGTTTTGCCTGCGGGACCACACAGAGGGCATGAGGAAGTAGAATGGAAAACCTACCTCAATCCTAGAGGCATGGGTAGAGGAATTGCAGGGAAAAACAATCACAAAAGAGGGTTCTTGCAGGAAAGCTGCTGCTTCAAGCTACAGTGGGCAGTTTCTCAGGCAGAATAGAAGGATTGATCTTACTCCTGATCCTACAGAAGAAAATTCTAATCCATTTCTACAAGAAGTAAGTAGAGAATCCTATGACCAGAACTAGAGGGGCCTTGCCTCCAGCCAGGTGGAAGAGAAGGACAACTGGGTTTACTGGACTTGTAGATCCGATGGCCTGGCACATCAGACCCACAGGGGTACAAGGCTCTAGTATATACCAGTGCACAGTGTATCTGAATGAAATCAAGCTATAGAAGGGCAGAACTCATTTGCATTTCTGTAGTAACAGAGAGATCATAACACCTGACTGTATTGGAGGCTGAAAGCATACTGACTGGGAATGAATGGCAAAAGCACCCCACTGTGACTGGCCCAGAGGCTCTGGGCATCCTTGGCATAGATTACCTCAGGAGAGAGCATTTAAAGGATCCAAAAGGGTACCAGTGGGCTTTTGGTATAGCTGCCATGGAGACAGAGGAAAGTTATCAGCTGTCTACCCTGCCCGGTCTCTTGGAGATCTCTAGTTGTGGGGGTTCTGAAGGTTGAAGAATAGTAGGTATGGATCGCTACCACAACAGTGAACCAGCAGCAGTATTGCAATAACTGACTCCCTGATTCCAATCCATAAGCTGATTTGCCAACTGGAGAGCCAAGGAGTGATCAACAGGACCCACTCACCCTTTAATAGACCCGTTTAGCCAGTGCAAAAGTCTAATGGAGAATGGAGACTGACAGTGGATAATCGTGGCCTGAACGATGTCACACCATCACTGAGTGCTGCCATGCTGGAACTTCAATATGAGCTGGACCCAAAGGCAACCAATTGGTGTCACAACTGATATCACCAGTGCATTTTTCTCAATCCCTCTGGCAGCAGAATTCAGGCCACAGTTTGCTTTGACTTGGAAGGGCATCCAGTACACCTAGAACCAACTGCCCAGGGGTGGAAACAGCCCTACCATCTAGCATGGACTGATCCAGACTGCACTGGAAAAGGATGAAGCTCTGGAACTCCTGTAATACACTGATGAAGTCATTGTGTGGGACAATACAGTATAAGTTTTTGAGACAGGTAAGAAAATAGTCCAAATCCTTCTGAAAGCTTGTTCTGCCATAAAACAAAGTAAGGTCAAGGGACCTGCCCAAGAGATCCAGGTTTTAGAAAAAAAAATCAAGATGGGTGTTGCCAGATACCAGTGGATGTGTTCAACAAAATAACAGTAATGTCTCCACCAACTCACAAGATAGAAACACAAGCTTTCTTAGGCATTGCGGGATTTTAGAGAATGTATATTCCAAATTATAATAAGATTTTCCTATCAAGTGACCAGGAAGAAGAATTATTTCCAATGGGGCCCTGAGCAATGAAAAGCCTTTGAGCAAATCAAACAGGAGAGAGTTCATGCTGTAGCCCCTCGGGCCAGTCAGGACAGAGCAAGATGTAAAAAATGTGCTCTACACCACAGCTGAGGAGAATGATCCTTCCTGGAGCCACTGGCAGAAAGAACCAGGGGAGACTCAAGGTTGACCCCTGGAGTTTTGGAGTTGGGGATGCAGAGGATCTGAAGACCACTGTGTTGGTTTTGCTCAGCCTGGTTTTTGGTAGTGGGGGGCCATAGAGGTGGCTTCTGTGAGAAGCTGCTGGAAGCTTCCACCATGTCCAGCAGAGCCAATCCCTGATGGCTCTGAAGATGGATGTGCTGCTGGCCAAAGCTGGGCCAATTAGAGATGATGGCAATGCCTCTGTGATAACATATTTAAGAAGAAAATCAAAACAAATTTGGCACAATAGTTTTTTCTTCTAGTCAGAGAAGAGGAGGCAGAGAGAACATGTGAGGGAAAACAACATGGAGACACCAAGATCAGAGAAGGAGGAGGAGGTGCTCCAGGCACCAGAGTTGAGATTCCTCTGCAGGCCATGGTGATGACCATGGTGAAGCAGGCTGTCCCCCTGCAGCCCATGGAGATCCACGGAGGATGCAGAGATCCACCTGCAGCCTGTGGTGGAGGTGCTCACACCGGAGCAGGTGGATGCCAGGAGGAGGCTGTGATCCTGTGGAAGACCCGGTGGAGAGAGGGGGCCCCTGCTTCCAGGCTGGAGCAGCCTGTCATTGGAGGACTGCATCCCGTGGAAGAGTGACCCATGCCACAGCAGTTTAGGGAGGACTGTTTGCCCATGGGAAGGAGTTTTGGGCAGACTGCTGCTCATGAGAGTGGACCCATGCTGAAGAAGTTCACAGAGAACTGTCTCCCCTGGGAGGGACCCCACAGCCTCACAATGGAAGAACTCCTCTCCCTGAGCAGCAGAAGAAAATCCTCGGGTGATGAACTGACCAAAACCCCCATGCCCTGTCTCCCTGCACTGTCGGTGGGAAGGAAGGAAGGAGGGGCTGGGCAAAAAAAGGTGTTTTAAGGGCTTACTTTACTTTTCATTATCCTCCTCTGACTCTGTTAGTAATAAATTCACTTTGCAACTTTAAGTTGAGCCTGTTTTGCCCTTGGAGTGTTTTCTCCTGGTCCTTATCTCAATTCATGAACCCTTCATTATTTATTTTTTTTGTCTCCTTTGCCCAGCTGTGGCAGGGGAGGGTGAACAAGCGACTTTCATGGGTGCCTGGCGTTTGGCCAGTGTCAAACCACAACAGGCCCCCATACAATTACTCTGCTGATGCCATTTGGGTTTTGCCTTTTTTCTATGTTCTCTGTATTCTTCACACATATATTTATAGCTTTGTGGATATCTTTCCATAACTGCCTCTGACGGCCCTCAAATAAAGATCCCCTTTTACATTACTTCCTTACTAAAATTATCTCGAGTTTCATTTCCAGGTTGGGAAAAAGGCAACATTGCAGCTGTCCCCTTTTCAAACTGCTTACAATCAAGTTAATCAAGAAACTGCCCCGCTTCATTGACTAAGGAACTTCATTAATCAATTTGCCAAAAGTAAAGACTGTGGCAAGGAATCAAGTATCTATCAACCAGAGTCTGAACTAGAAAATCCATCCTTAATTTATATACATTACTGTGATCAGAAGAGTTTACCAGGCTCTTTCATCAAGTATACTTCCATTTTATGACCTGCCTTTCAGAGACAACAGTTTGGGGGAGGGGAGAAACAGGAACCCAACAAAGTTACCAATTAATTAAATATAAGTGCCTTTCCCTTGCATCTTTAATTGAAAGCACTGACTTTATACAGCAAAATTAAACCCCAGGCCTATTAAATGTCATTTCAAGGCAGCACGTTAGACTCTTGTGTCCTCTGTTGCTGCCCCTGCACACAGAACAGCAGATGAACAGGCAGCCCTATCTTTTAGCTGATCATACAAATCAACCAAACAAGTGTGCCACCTTGAGCTACAGCACTTTTTTATTATGCAAGCAGGATGGATGTAGATTCACAAAACATAAAGAACATGCATGCAAGAGACTGCTTATTCCTCACACAAGAAGTACTTCTCATGCTCTGTGCCCCAGCTCTTCACATATGACTCTCAGAAATCACAGTCCCGTTCCTGTCATTCATATTAACATTTGAAAGAAACCCAAGATAAGCACATTGCCCTGCTAAAAACTGAGTCACTAAGAGAAAATCAACTGTGATGAAGTTTCACAATTGGCTTAAGCCAATCTTTGAGAATCCACTTGCCTCTTCCTCATCCACCCAAACAGTTTCATCACCCCTATGACAGCAACTAGTCCTCAGCTAGCTGCAAGATCAGCTGCATCATATCTCTGCCTCAGTAAAACTAACCCTACAAGAAAGCCCATCTGCACACAAAGCAGCAAGCTGATCCAGCTGATTCCTCAGCCACACACGCATCAGTGCCAGCAAGAACAAGCAGGTGGGAACATCCTATTCTGCAAAAGTACAACTTCAGACAAAAATTTCACCCTCAGCCAAGCTGGAAAATGATACTATTGTTTTCCTTCAGATTTGCTTTTTGCTAACAACAGAAGCAAGACAATGCTTACAGTGCCATTATACCAATACCCCCACTGGTCACACTGAGTGGCACAGTTTGATTTTTCCCAGTCTTGACTTTTATTTAGCTAATAAACACCTCTTTTTACTATGTTAATAGAATGCTTGGCTTCTGTTCTGCAGCAATACATATTTACTGATAACATGGCAAGCCCAAAAGAAACATGGACTCCTTAAAGACTAAGATATCAAACTACTATGCCTGCTTTCTGGTGGAGATCAGAGCATGCATTAATCTTGGTACAAAGCGTACTCACAGGTTGTGCTGTACAGGCAACATAAGTGGGTAATGGCCTCACATGCCTCACATGTCACACAGAATCACACAGAATCACTAGGTTGGAAGAGACATTCAAGATCATTGAGTCCAAACCATACCCTAACACCTCAACTAAACCATGGCACCAAGTACCACATCCAGTCTTCTGTTAAACACATCCAGGGATGGTGACTCCACCACCTCCTTGGGCAGACGATTCCAGTACTTTATCACTCCTACTGTCCTGGGTTGTAGTTTAGGGTGTATTCTATCACCATCTTCAGTTAATGGCCCATCAATGCCTTTTGCATGACTCAGAGATAACTCCCTCTGGGAGTTATCTCTCTCTTTAATGGGCCATTAAGGCTCTCTTCCATGACTCATCATCCCATTGTGAGATGCTCCGCCCATGGGGAAGAGCCAAGCATTCTCACCTGGATATAAGCTGGGATTTGGGACAGTAGAAGCAGCCCTCACCCACTGGATTCCCAGAGGACCGGAGCTACCAGACCTTTCTACAAGATTTCTGTTTCAAGAAGACCACCTCGTCTGGACTGTTTCCATCACCCTGATCAGGTTGTATTCTGACTCTGTTACTGGTTTTTTTTCTTTTTGTATTTATTTTATTTTATTCTATTTTATTTTCCTTTTCTTCTCATTAAATTTTATTTCTGACTTAGAGCCTCTTACTTGGTTTGTTTTTAAACCACAACATATTTTTGGCGCCCAACGTGGGGCAGAGGCAATAAGAAAAGTCAGAAATTACAATTTTATTGAAGACACCTGTCTGTTATGATGCCCAACATGCTTACATGTGTCTTATACCTATCTCTCTATATTTTTCCAAACGTGGGGCACTATCTGCCGGCCTTAATACTCCTGCATAGACCAGGATATGGTACTAAAATTGCTTTACTGGTCTATTATGTCCATTGCTTGATAAAATCTGAGGCAATGAACATTATTCAGAATATATACCCAGTTTTGTATTCTGGTTCTAGTCTAGGATGCTACGTCTGGAGCCTCAACAATCTCACCCAGCCCCTGTGGGGAGGAGTAAAGAATGATTTTTTTCCAGCTTTTCAGGAATGACACAGCAGTTTTTGAAAATATTGAGTACCCTCTGGATGCCAAGGACAGCATAATGTTCTTGTTAGTCCTGCTTTGTTTTCTCTGCACCATGCTTAGAATCAAAACACTACATGGTGTGTTGGAGCATGTTCTTAAAGAAGTAGAAGAGGTAAAAAGAAGCAAAGCAATAGCATCGACGACTACACAGACTGTCACAGAGGAGAAAGGAACCAAAAGTGCTGTCAGTATCTCCACACAAACCGTCACTGAACCAGAACAGCCTAAACCAGTAGCAGTTGCCACCACTCAGAAGAAGAAATCAAGGAGCAAATCAGTCCGCATAGCGACTGACGAGGATGGAGCAGGACCTTCGCACTCAGCTGAAGAGACAGAGACAGAGATCATCACCCGCTCTCTATCTCTGGGTGAGCTGCGGGACCTGCGAAGGGAATTCACCCGTCAGACCAACGAGTCCATCCTCACCTGGCTGCTCCGCATCTGGGATGCTGCAGCCAATGACACCATTCTGGATGGAACTGAGGCCAGGCAACTGGGATCACTGTCCCGGGATGTGGTCATTGACCAGGGAATTGGAAAAACCCAAGAAACTCTCAGCCTCTGGCAGCGACTGCTAACAAGTGTGAAAGACAGATACCTTTGTAAAGAAGACCTCCTAGTGCACCAAGGAAAATGGAACACAATAGAACAAGGTATCCGATGCCTAAGGGAATTGGCTGTGCTGGAGATCATTTTTGCAGAAGATGAGAGATTTCCTAAGAGCCCAGATGATGTCCAGTGCACATCACGGATGTGGTTGAGATTTGCACGGCTTGGACCAGAGATGTACTCACGTTACCTGGCAACACTGCAATGGAGAGAAGGTGAGGACAAGGTGGGTGTCCTGGCTAATAAACTAAGGATTTACGAGGACACTGTCACCGCCCCAGTTCGTGCCCATGTCTCATCTGTGGAAACAAGACTGGCTGAGCAAGTCAGGAACTTAATTGAAGAAGGCCATCAGAAACTGAAAAAAGAACTTAAGGAAGAAATTTACGATATTTCACCAGAGCCGACGAGAGTCTCTGCGATTAGGAGCAGGCGTCCCCCAGCCAGGGAGAGAGGATACACACCCCGAGGTAACCTTTGGTCTTTTCTTCGGGAGCATGGAGAAGATATGAAGAAGTGGGATGGAAAACCTACCTCCTCCTTAGCAGCCCGGGTACGTGAACTGAAAAGAGAAATGCCTACCACAAAAAGCTCATCTAGAATCAGTGTTGCTCCGGTCTCTCGTGCACAGAACTCCAGACGTTACAGGAATGATGATATGACTGATCCTCTTGAAGGAACCTCAGCAACTCATTTACAGGAAGAGAACAACGTATGCGATGACCAGGAATAGGGGGGCCCTGCCTCTAGCCAGGAAGAGGAAAGGGACAATCGGATCTACTGGACTGTGTGGATCCGATGGCCTGGCACATCTGACCCACAAAAATATACGGCATTGATTGACACTGGGGCCCAATGTACCATGATGCCATCAAGGTATGTAGGAACAGAATCCATTTCTATTACAGGAGTAACAGGAGGGTCCCAGGAACTGACTGTATTAGAGGCCGAAGTGAGTTTAACTGGGAACGAGTGGCAGAAACACCCTATCGCAACTGGCCCAGAGGCCCCATGCATCCTCGGCATAGACTATCTCAGGAATGGATATTTCAAAGATCCAAAAGGATATCGTTGGGCTTTTGGGATAGCCGCAGTGATGAAAGAAGACATCAGACAATTGAATACCTTGCCTGGTCTCTCAGATGACCCCTCTGCTGTGGGACTGCTGAAAGTAGAAGAACAACAAGTACCAATTGCCACAGCAACAGTACACCGTCGGCAATACCGCACAGACAGAGACTCTGTGATCCCCATACATGAGATGATCCGTAAACTGGAAAGCCAAGGGGTGGTCAGTAAGGCCCGTTCACCTTTCAACAGCCCAATTTGGCCGGTGCGTAAGTCCAGTGGAAAATGGAGACTGACGATAGATTACCGTAGTCTGAATGAAGTCACGCCACCACTGAGCGCTGCTGTGCCGGACATGTTAGAGCTTCAGTACGAGCTGGAGTCCAAAGCAGCAAAGTGGTATGCAACCATTGATATCGCCAACGCCTTCTTCTCCATTCCTTTGGCAGCGGAGTGCAGACCTCAGTTTGCCTTCACCTGGAGGGGCGTGCAGTACACCTGGAACCGACTGCCCCAGGGGTGGAAACACAGCCCCACCATCTGCCATGGACTGATCCAGGCTGCACTGGAAAAGGGTGAGGCTCCAGAGCATCTGCAGTACATTGACGACATCATCATATGGGGGAATACACCAGAGGAGGTCTTCAAGAAAGGAGAGGAAATTATCCAAATTCTGCTGAAAGCTGGTTTTGCCATTAAAAGAAGCAAGGTTAAGGGACCAGCTCAAGAAATCCAGTTCTTGGGGGTCAAATGGCAAGATGGCCGTCGCCAAATCCCCACAGAGATAATCAACAAGATCACAGCCATGTCCGCACCTACCAACAAAAAGGAAACACAAGCTTTCCTAGGTGCCATAGGCTTTTGGAGGATGCACATTCCTGAGTACAGTCAGATCGTGAGCCCTCTCTACTTGGTGACCCGCAAGAAGAATGATTTCCACTGGGGGCCTGAACAGCAACAAGCTTTTGTTCAGATCAAGCAAGAGATTGCTCATGCAGTAGCCCTGGGCCCAGTCAGGACGGGACCAGATGTGAGGAATGTGCTTTACTCCGCAGCTGGAAACAATGGTTTGTCTTGGAGCCTTTGGCAGAAGGTGCCTGGGGAGACTCGAGGCCGACCATTGGGATTCTGGAGCAGAAGTTACAGAGGCTCCGAGGCCAACTACACTCCCACAGAGAAGGAGATCTTGGCTGCCTATGAAGGAGTTCAAGCCGCCTCAGAAGTGATTTGCACTGAAACACAGCTGCTTTTGGCACCCCGACTGCCAGTGCTGGGGTGGATGTTTAAGGGAAAGGTTCCTTCCACACATCATGCCACCGATACCACATGGAGCAAATGGATTGCCCTCATTACACAGCGCGCCCGCATTGGAAACCCAAATCGCCCTGGGATTCTGGAAGTTATAACGAACTGGCCGGAAGGTGAAACTTTTGGATTATCGTCTGAAGAAGAAGAAGAAGAAAAGCAAGTAACACGCGCTGAGGAAGCCCCACCATATAATGAGCTACCGGAGACTGAAAGACGATATGCTTTGTTCACTGATGGCTCCTGCCGAATTGTAGGAGCTAACCGGAAATGGAAAGCTGCAGCATGGAGCCCCACACGACAAGTTGCACAAGCTACCGAGGGACAAGGTGGATCGAGTCAAGTTGCAGAGCTTAAAGCTGTCCAGCTGGCTTTGGAAATTGCTGAACGAGAAAAGTGGCCGAGGCTTTATCTCTACACTGACTCATGGATGGTAGCTAATGCTCTGTGGGGATGGCTGAATCGCTGAAAAAAGGCCAATTGGCAGCGCAGAGGAAAACCCATCTGGGCCGCTGACATTTGGCAAGACATCGCCGCCCGAGTAGAGAGGCTGACCGTGAAGGTTCGACATGTGGATGCGCATATACCCAAAAGCCGGGCTAATGAGGAGCATCGCAACAATGAGCAGGTAGACAAAGCTGCCAAGGTGAAAGTATCACAAGTGGATCTAGATTGGCAGCACAAGGGAGAATTATTCCTAGCTCGTTGGGCCCATGATGCCTCTGGTCATCAGGGAAGAGATGCAACATATCGATGGGCCCGTGACCGAGGGGTGGACCTCACTATGGACAGCATCTCACAGGTCATCCACAACTGTGAGACCTGCGCTGCAATCAAACAGGCCAAGCGAATGAAGCCTCTGTGGTATGGTGGACGATGGCTGAAGTACAGGTACGGGGAAGCCTGGCAAATTGACTATATCATCCTTCCCCAAACACGCCAAGGAAAGCGGTACGTGCTGACCATGGTGGAAGTCACCACTGGATGGCTGGAAACCCATCCTGTGCCTCATGCCACTGCCCGGAACACCATCCTGGGCCTTGAAAAACAAATCCTCTGGAGACACGGCACCCCTGAGAGAATTGAGTCGGACAATGGGACCCATTTCAAGAACAACCTTATAAACACCTGGGCTAGAGAACATGGTATTGAATGGATATACCACATTCCTTATCATGCACCAGCTGCCGGGAAAGTTGAACGGTGCAACGGACTATTAAAGACTGCCCTGAAGGCACTTGGTGGGGGAACCTTCAAGAATTGGGAACTAAACTTAGCCAAAGCCACATGGATAGTTAACACCCGAGGGTCTATCAATCGAGGTGGTCCTGCCCAGTCTGAACCCTTACACACAGTGGATGGAGACAAAGTACCTGTGGTACACATGAAGGGCATTTTAGGAAAGAGTGTTTGGATTAATCCCACTTCAGGCAAAGGCAGACCCGTCCATGGGATTGTCTTTGCTCAAGGACCTGGCTACACTTGGTGGGTAATGCAGAAAGATGGAGAAACCCGTTGTGTACCACAGGGAGACTTAATTTTAAGTGAGAGCAGTGTGTAAGGTTTCATTCTGTATGTATATATGCATTCATCTGTAAGAATGTATTGATTTAGGCATGTTGTAGATGGTAATAGAATAAGGGGTGGATTGTCCTGGGTTGTAGTTTAGGGTGTATTCTATCACCATCTTCAGTTAATGGCCCATCAATGCCTTTTGCATGACTCAGAGATAACTCCCTCTGGGAGTTATCTCTCTCTTTAATGGGCCATTAAGGCTCTCTTCCATGACTCATCATCCCATTGTGAGATGCTCCGCCCATGGGGAAGAGCCAAGCATTCTCACCTGGATATAAGCTGGGATTTGGGACAGTAGAAGCAGCCCTCACCCACTGGATTCCCAGAGGACCGGAGCTACCAGACCTTTCTACAAGATTTCTGTTTCAAGAAGACCACCTCGTCTGGACTGTTTCCATCACCCTGATCAGGTTGTATTCTGACTCTGTTACTGGTTTTTTTTCTTTTTGTATTTATTTTATTTTATTCTATTTTATTTTCCTTTTCTTCTCATTAAATTTTATTTCTGACTTAGAGCCTCTTACTTGGTTTGTTTTTAAACCACAACACCTACAGTAAAAAACTTTTTCCTAACATCCAATCTAAATTTCCCTTGGCATAGCTTGAGACTGTGTCCTCTCGTTCTGTCAGTTGCTGTCTGAAAAAAGAGACCAACCCTCACCTGACTACAACCACCTTGCAGGTAGTTGTAGAGAGTGATAAGGTCACCTCTGAGTCTTCTTTTCTCCAGGCTAAACAACCCCAGCTCCCTCAGTTGTTCCTCATAGGGCTTGTGTTCCAAGCCCCTCACCAGCCCTGTTGCCTTCCTCTGAATGTGCTCAAGCATCTCAATGTCCTTCCTAAACTGAGGGGCCCAGAACTGGACACAGTACTCAAGGTACAGTCTCACCAGTGCTGAGTACAGGGGAAGAATGACGTCCCTGGTCCTGCTGGCCACACTGTTCCTGATACAGGCCAGGATGTCGTTGGCCTTCTTGGCTGCCTGCACACACTGCTGGCTCATGTTCAGTCATCTGTCAATTAGTACCCCCAGGTTCCTTTCTGCCTGAGCACTGTCCAGCCACACTGTCCCCAGCCTATAATGTAGCAGAGGGTTATTGTGGCCAAAATGCAGGACTCGGCACTTGGACTTATTAAACGTCATCTTATTGGATTCCACCCATCCATCCAACCATTCCAGGTCTCTCTGCAGAGCCCTCCTACCTGCCAACAGATCGAAACACGCTCCCAGGTAAGTGCCACCTGCTAATTTACTACTGAAAGACCCAATACCCTCATCCATGTCATCAATAAAAATACTGAACAAAACTGGCTCCAGCATAGATCCTTGAGGGACACCACTAGTGACTGGCTGCCAACTGGATGCATCACTGTTCACCATCACTCTCTGGGCCTGGCCATCCAGCCAGTTCTTAACCCAGCAAAGAGTGCTCCTGTCTAAGCCACAGGCTGCCAACTTTTCCAGGAGTATGCTGTGGGAGACAGTGCCAAAGGCCTTGCTGAAGTCCAAATAGACAACATCCACAGCCTTTCCTGCATCCACCAGGTGGGTCACCTGGTCATAAAAGGAGATCAGATTGATCAAACATGACCTACCCCTCCTAAACCCATGCTGTCTGGGTCTGATACCATGTCCTACTTGAAAGAGTGCAGAGAAACAATCCATGATATAAAGAAACATCTGAGAAGTGAGCAGTGCTAAAAGAAGCCAGTGAATTTTATACTGTGGAAGACCAGATAGCTACAGGAGCTGAGCTGGGTAGCGCCACAGACCTCTTGGCCCTGGTACAGTGGAAGCTGTGGAAGAGAGAAACTTAAGACAAGAACAGAAGTGAAGACATCATGTCTGGTCACTCTGACCCTCTGACGCTGACCGCTCTGACGAGGGAAGATGTAACAAAGACATTGCTGGCAAAAAGCATAACCGAGAAGATTGTGTTACTAAGGGAACAGGAGCAAAGGGGTCTGAGTGGAAAATTTTGTATGGAACGAAGAGACCTATAAATACTGGTGAACTAGTGTAATAAACTGGCTTTGCTTGCAAGCAGGGTCCATGTTCTCAATCCCTGCAGATACCAAGAAGGTTAATTCAATTTCTACTTTAACTGTGAGCTTTTAGTAGAAAGATACTGTGACTGTGAACTTTTAGCAGAGAAGACACTGTGTCTGAGGACCTTTAGCAGAGAAGCAAGGCATGCAGAAATTTTTCTCCAAGCAAGGACACTGGAAGATAAAGAGGAAACATCAGGCTTAAGGAATGCAGCTACAGAAAAACGAGGACTGAGTTTGGGAACTTGGGGAACATGGGAGGGTTTTTATGGTAATGGGCAAATTATAATATGCATGTAGTGACTGTATATTAGCAACACGTTTGTAGAAATTGGTGGGCATGTTAGGAAGAAGTGATCTCCCATGCTCTTCCAGGTGCATGAATAAATGATGCCATCTTTAACACAAAAAGCTGGTATTAAGGAGTCTCATTACGGTTTTTGGAGATTTGATAACAAGTTGACTGACTGAACTACATTTCCAGAGACAAGACCTCACAATCAGACAATCCATCTTGATGTGAAACTCTGAAGCACTACCTAATGGGCACACACTTTGATATAATTGAAATTGTTCAGTGCCAAAATCACATTTGTCAGTTTTTGTGTCTTACCCTCCACATTTAATTTCAGGAGGTTGGGAGACAGCACATGTTGACAGATGACAAAGGATGGAGAAGTGAGACTTTGCCTGCTAAAGGGCATCTGTTGCCTCAAGTTTGCCTGCTTTTCACTGTTTGCATTTTGTTCTCACGCAGCTTCGAGTAAACTATGTATATTTTTGGATTTGTTTACATTCTTCTCCTATGGGAGGAGAAAGATGATTGATGGTGATGTTCACCAACAAGGTCGAAGAGGTGGCTACCTGTGTAGCCAATGTTGGCCTTTTTGTAAAATCGTATATATATGGAGTCAGAAAAATAAAGGAGAGCTTTCCTGCTTGACCTCCTGCTGCCTGCTTCATCCTTTCATGCACCTAACAGCAGCCACAAGCATCTCTACCATCCACACTATACTTGGCACAGAAACTACCAGACTCTGAAGACAGACATGGGTGTCACATGAAAGCCTCCTGCTATGTTACATTGTCATAGGCTAAAACAGTTTGGTTTTTGGTTAATGGAATATTGCCCTGCCAGGACCTTACACTTTGTTTTAGAAAGGACAGGGAGCTATCAGGGGCCAGTTCTTTCTATTGGCATGTGATTTGACCACTGAGAAAGCTGAAGGTGACTTTTGGTAATACCCATAGAAAGCTGAGTGTATCCAAGCCAACTCCTTTTTACTTCCGGATGGAGGAGAAGTTAACAACACTTCGTAAGTCAGAGGCCCAGGTCCAGGCCCCGTCACCCCCCCAGCAGTCGGGACCAAGCCCAGCTGGGCCTCCGGGGGCCGCTGTCCCCCCGAGCAGCGAGCAGTGGCCCAGGCTTGCTGTGTCCCCTCTCTTTCCCCTCGGCTCCTGAAAGGGGGAAGGAGGAGATTGCAGATCAGCAGTGCTGGCCCTGTGCCAGGGGCCGCAGCAGCCGTGCCCTTGGCTTGGCTGCCGGAGCTGCTGGCTGGAGGAAGGAGAAAATCTTTCTCCGGAGCCTCAGGGAGCTAATACAAGTTTGAGTCACTTTGGATCTGACCAGGGGTGGGGGAGGGTCATCTTACCAGCGTTCCTGAACATGCTTCTCCCCCACCCCCATCACCTGCTCAGCCTTGAAGTTCCATACTGGGAGTCAGCTGGAGAGAAAAGAAAGACTCTAGGCAAAGACATTAACCCTTTCCCTCCTCCATGGAAGGCAGAGTGATTTAAAATGTAGAGAGACAGCATGAGACAAAGTCAGTGAAAGAACTGATAAAGACTGTGGGAAGAAGGGATGGAGGAACTGGACATTTTTGACTGGACTTCTCTGGATGTAAACCATGGAGAAATGGACTATTTCTTGTAATATCATAATGCTGTTTGGGGGAATGCAGGTTCTAGCCAAAGGGTTGTCTGTACTGATAAAATTGAGATTTAATTGAGAATTTTGAATAGAGTAAGCCCCCTGGCTCCTGGGGTAAAATAAGGTGGTCTCAGCTTTTGAGATGAAGATGATTCTAAAGAGAAAGTGATTTGAAGCTCTGGCTCCTGGGCTAAAAGGAGGTCTCTGTTTCCTTTGAGATAGAGACAATTTTAGAGATAGAAGAAGACAATCCTTGTTTTATACCAGAAGAAGCATTCTTAAAATGGTACCCCAAATATGCCGAGGCCCATGAGTAGCCAGAAGAAAGGCTGCTAATGGGTGAGACTGAACAGTCTGCAAAATTCCAGGTGGTTGCAGATTTGTGACACTGAGAGCCACCAGACTGATTTTTTCTTGTGTCAAGTGTCTCCATGAAACTCTAGAGAGAGACTCCTCTCTTAAAGTGATGCAAGATTATGTTTAGATGGTTGCAACTGACTGAAAATCATAGTTTTCTCTCTATGTTGTGTGGGAGAGTGAACAGTTTCTGGTAGGGGGAAAGGTGTTTGATGGTTTCATTTTTTAATTTTTTCTTTTCCTTTAGCGTGTGTTAATAAACTGTTTACCTTAAGTTGGGGCCTGTTTTGCCTTTTTCTCCCAAATCCTATCTCCCAGAGTTAAAAGAAGGTAGACACTCAAACCACTACACTAAATTAGGCAAACCAGAATTTGGTGAATGTGAAACCACTACAGTAACTATGAATAATTACAAAATAACTGAAATGAAAAAACAAAACAAACAAAAACAAAAAACACTGTCCCTTGCAGGTCAGATCATTGAGTGTGACTTTTGCAAAAAAAAAAAAAAAAATCTTGAGGCAAAGAAACAATCACACCTAATGATATACTTTGAGGTCTTAGAGCTGCTTGATCTATACATTCTCTACAATGCTCAATTCATTTCTGTGGCACTAATCAACCTGCAAAGAACAGGTTTGGGATTTTGCACTAATTCAATTAGAATTTCATATATGACATTGAAACCTCAGCCAATGAAGTTGGGCCACTAACTCCAGCAGAGACAGCATTACCTAAGAAGTATGATCTCCTCCATTTATTAATCACATAGGTCATTATTTTAATTTTTTCCTATAAAGGGATGCTTCAGAAATGTGAAATCTGAAACACGACAGAGTCCAAAGAGATTTCAAATTTTGCTAAAGCATGTAAAGGTACATAAGCAAGGGAAGTTATTTAAACACTGAAAACAGATTTAGAGTGAAAAAAAATTACAAACTGGAAAAGCAAAGGATAATCCTGAAGATCTGAAATTAATTTTTTTCAGCTTGGAACATTTCTAGCTACTCTGAAGAATATCTGAAGTTTAACCATAGTTTTTAGTTTTGTAGCAACTTTTTGAAGTCACAGAATCATTAGGGTTGGAAGGAACCTCTGCAGATCATCCAGTCCAAGCCCCTGCTAAGGCACAGTCACTCAGAGCAGATGACACAGGAATGTATCCAGGTGGGTTTTGAATGTCTCCAGAGAGGGAGACTCCATGCCCTCCCTGGGCAGCCTATTCCAGTGCTCTGCTACCCTCAATGTAAAGAAGTTCTTCCTCACGTTGAGGTGAAACTTCTTGTGTTTTAGTTTATGGCCATTGCTCCTCATCCTGCCACTGGGCATCACCAAAAAGAGTCTGGCACCATTCTCTTGGCACCTGCCTTTGAGATATTTATCTGCATTAATTGAGATCCCCTCTCAGTCTTCTCTTCTCTAGACTAAACAGGCCCAGCTCCCACAGTCTCTCCTCATAAGAGAGATGCTCCAGACCCAAGTCAGCAGCACAGAATCATACATAAAACCAAATGGTACAAGACTGAGCATAATAAAAATAGAGTGTTACTAGCAAGTTTTCCCAGACATGTTAGCTACCATTTAGCAAAGCTAGCATCATTCATTAACTTTACATTTGCAGGAGAGGAAGAAAGATCGAACCCTACTGTTGCTTGCCATCCTGCAAATAGATGTAAACCACTCTATGTGGATTAGACAGATGTTGCATGAGGTATAGGCTTCATGTTCAGGTTTTGGGCAATACACATAGTGCCACATTTTCAGATGAGAATGGGTGATCGTTAAGCATTACCTTCATTCAAAATTAATTGTGCACAAATTGGAATCCACACCTAATTATTTCCTAATATATTCCTTGACTATCTACATACTTCAGTTATGGTAAGTGTCATTTGGGGGTAGAATAATTAAAAGTGAGAAGCAAAAGAAAGGTGGCACTTACTGTGTTGCATTTTGTCCCACACACCACTTGCCGGTGGTTCAGCCACTGGGAGGCAAATACTTTATTAAGGATTCCAAGGTGAAATTCTCTCTCCTTCAAGAGGCTGGGAAGCTGCTGGGCTGCATATCCATGCAACAAGTGGTGATAGTTGGACTCATTCTGCATCCTGACCTCTCTACCTTTCAGGTAGTACACCACAGACCTTTTCACCCGGAGGAGTCTTTTCCTTTTGTGAACTGAGTGATCCCACCCATACTGTGGAAAATAAGCATTTAACTTAGATAAAGCAACTAGAACAAACTTAAGACACAAGCCTTCAAAATTCAAAGATATTCTCAGCAAAATACTGAAGCCTTTTAAACTTCCCATATAATACCATACACGAAGATTAACTCAGAAATTGTGATAAAGCCTTCAGCAACATAAAATAAACATAAATATTTGCTAAAGAAGTAACACTGCCATAATACTGAAAACAATCCACCCCGGTTCGGCACCGTTGGGACACCAAAAGCTTATAGAGACAAGAGAACGCCAAGAAGCACTTTAAACGGAAAAGCAGCCCCGACAGCCCCCTGGCATGAGCCAGGTTTGGAGGTGACACCGCGGGGGCCATATGATACTGACCGCGCCGTTCATCGGCCTACTCCGGTCTGACCTGAGGCCGCCTCGCAGTAACGCTCAGCTCGGGGGCGGCAGGGACTCGGCGGTTACGGGCCGAACAGAGCTCCCGGGGCCACCGGGGCAGGGAGCAGCTAGGAGAGGAAACTGCCCCCTGTATTGCACCGACAGCCACCGGGGCCGGGACTACTCCTCCCCACCATCACACCCCCAGGACACCTTCCCCAGGCACCGAAAGACCTAACCCTTTTCCCCTACCTCAACCGGGCACTGGAACACGGCAACCCTCCAGTCAGGGTCACCCCAGGCATCGGCATGTGGGCTTCTGCCCTCATATACCCGGGTTCCCGCGCCCCCTGCCTACCTGCTCCCCCTGGAACTCCCCGGCGGCAGCCGTCGCCGCTTTCCGCTTCCTGCTAACTGTTTTCCGGGCCATAGGAGAAGGAGCAGAATGGGGAGGAGGAGAAGGAGGAGAAGGAGGAGAAGGAGGAGAAGGAGGAGAAGGAGGAGAAGGAGGAGAAGGAGGAGAAGGAGGAGAAGGAGGAGAAGGAGGAGAAGGAGGAGAAGGAGGAGAAGGAGAAGCCGAGAGCCCAACCTGGGCCCCACATGGAGCAAGAGGGGGGAGGGAGCCACCGGAGTACGGGGCAAATAAGTGCAGGGAGCCAGGCCCGGTCACTCTCTTCGTCACAGACTCTACCGACTGCGCTTCACGACATTTTCTCCGATATGTTTTTACGACAGTTGCACCGTGCCTTTGCGACGGCTGTCCCACCCCACCCGAGTCTCGTTTCCTAGCAACCGGAGGAGGGAGAGCGGCGAACTAGCCCACCCTCTGCGGCTGCCAGGCAGCGTGGCTCCGTCGGGGGTGGGGCGGCGGCCCCTGGCGGCGGCCCCAGCGGAGCTCGGAGCGAAGCTTCCCGGCTTCGCCACTTGTCCGTTTACCGCTGCCCTGCACGTATCGGCGGCGCTCGCTGGCGTGAAAAACGAGGTCCACTTTCCTGGTAAAATTTAAAAAGTTTAATAAAAGGCATTAGGAGACAGAGATAATAAAGCAAAGATTTGATGGCCGGGTGCTTGGCATTCAGCCAAAAGCACACCTACTGTCTTCGGAGACACTCCTTAAATACCTTTTCTATTACATCAGCCTGTTGCATATTCATAAATCATTACGCATATTCATACTTTTCCACAAACTAGTTTACATATTCCAGGAACTGTTTAGCATGGTCCCTCCCTGGGTCTGCCTTTTTAGAGCATGCGTGCTTCTTGGCTGTGGTTTTAGTCCTGCTTCTTATCACCTCCAGTTTGGGCCTTACAGATAGTAGGTGTTGACAGTTGGCATGTCAGCAGCAGGGTCCCCATCATATGTTCACTGGATGTTATCGCTATCGAGCAGACAGTTCAAGCATATTATATCAGCTATCACCACTATGCCTAATTTTGCTAATAGCAGAAATAAAAAGTATATCCATACAGCAAAGCCATTTCAACATTATACATATAGCATTTATCTTAATACTTGTGAAAAGCCCACAATATAATATGTATTTATAACACTGGTGGCCTCCCTGGATCCCATCAATTTAAGCATAGGAGAGGCCCTGTATTATCAACACCGTTTCCAGCTACTGTGTAGCAGATTAAATCTACCCCAGCCCAAACCAGCACAGTGATCTTTTACTGAGAGACAGCCTGTGAGCATATTCCTGTTGATTGTAACATGCACAATCTATACTGAAGTTCTACATCTCTCCTGTGGGAAAATCTGACCACAGTGATAGGAAAGATGTGTGCTAATGTCTTTACAAACAATTCTGTGGGTGAAGGTGTGGGTGTTAATGTCTTTGAAATGGGTCTTAATGTCTCTACTAACTTTGGGCAGCAGGTTCCTAACAGGGCCCAGACAGTTTGGCTCCTGAAACAGAAAGGTGGGGTCTGCATAAGGCTGAACTTCTGAACTTTGAGGTAAAACAGTAGGTTCAAGGCAGAATATGTGGTAGGCAAATCAGGAAGGCTGTACCTTCCTAGCACCTCAGCCAGCAGGGAAAGGAAGAGGGCAAAATGCAGCCAGGAGTTAGGATAAAAGGAGGCTGCACCCTCCAAAACCCCAAGAGAGAAAACCCCACAGGTGCATGCCCCAGTGGTCTCTCTCCCTTTATTCGAATAAAGTTGAAGGACTTGTTATAAATGCCTATTATAAAGTTGGCTTTTCGCAAGATGTGTGCTATATGATTAATAACTTTGTGGTAAGGATATTGTTGCTGTTTCTTTTCAGCAACTGTGGAGGCTTGGTCTTCAGAACAAACAGCACGGCGTGTACATTCTACCGGTACCGCCGGGCCTAGTAACAATGCATTCACCAATGTGGCAGACGGTTACAAAAGGCCTTTAATATCTCAAAAATGCAGTTTATATACTCTGGGGTCTTCACTACTTCAGAGGGGTATTGCTACATTTCCTGGGTTAGAAGGGAGAATGGAAAAGTACTGGCACATGTTAGTAGGGGCTTACATTCCTATGGTGATGGCTTATCTTAGGGGGTTGGAGTGTTCTTTCCTTCCCGTTACAACCTGAATGTCTTCCGAGCCGCCTGTCCCTATCCAACCACAGGATATAAGTTTTTATTTCTGCTGTTAGTAAAGAAAATTAGGCATAGTGGTAGTAGTGATATAGTATGCTTAAACTGTCTGTTTGGCTGGGATAACATCCAGTGAACATGTAAAGAAGACTCTGCTATTGATATACCAACTATCAGCATCTACCATTGATTTGTTAAAAAAATATGGATATTGATCTAATACCAATATCCAACTATGACGGACAAAGACTCTCTAACAGTTTGAAGTTAGAAAGTGGATGTTTATTACGACGCCGGGCAGCGTGAGGGATAGCTCCCAAATACACACGCGCAATTTACAGATGATCACAGGGTCTTTTTATGTACAAAAGTGTTGAATACCCAAAACACAAATGCATATTCATGACTCTGGTCCATCCCATTCCTCGCTTCGTATGGTAATTAGCCAAAAAGCAATTAAGCATGCGTAGTTTGTTCTTTGAAATGGGTTGGTGGTCCTTTTTAGGGGGTGGGGTCTCAAAATGATGAAGTAAGATGCGTCTTCCTCGCTTTGCCTTTTTAACCTTTTAGTGTTGGTGACACCTGGATCCTATTTTCTCAAGACTATCTGATTTATGATCACATTGTGTTCTTGGAGTCTATTGATTAAGTTGACAGGTCTCCTGATTTATCGGTTCCTTAAATCCGGCTTATGTTAAAAAAAGAAGTTTACCTCAGCAATGTCTAGTTAGGAAAAGGGGAGTCTACGTGCTCTTCAAAATGTAAAGGGAAGTCTACGTCAGCAAGTCCACGTCTACTTTAACTAAAGTCCTTAATTCTTTAAAATTAATATCTCATTCCCCACTTCTTCTTTAAAGTGAGTAAATTCCTTTACTCAATATAGAGAGTCTTCTTCATCTATCCAAGCCGCACAGCTGGTGTCTCTCAAGACTAAGCCATATGCTTTTGATAGTGAGGTTAAGGCTGCTACTCGTCGTAGCATCCTCCAATTCCAAACAAGTATTGCAACAGATAAAATTAAACTTATACTAACTAAAATAAGCAACACAACTATGGGGTGGACTAAGGCGTTTAGTATACCCGTTGCTGTTGGAGACCACCCAAAAAGAACATCCCATCAATGATGAGACAAATGTTCTTCAAACCTTTTAAAAACTCCTTTGATGGTCTCTGTATCATGGTGAATTGTAATTAATGTCTTTTTGCCCCCTTCTCTAATTTCCTTTAAGATTTCTCTCAGTTCAGGGTGTTTCATCAATTGAGCAACTAGAGTCAAATTCATCCCTATGGGCACAGGCAGTATCTTCTCTACAGTGGTTAGGTTAGTCTTTATATATTGTTGTGATACTACAGGTGCTCGATAGGAAAAATCACATCCCTTAATTCTGACAAAATTGCAAACACACAAATTGCATTGGGTCTCCCTTACAATTTGGCTGTCTATTCTTATAATGGGGCACGCTGTCCTTAGACAGACACAACCTTGTCCTGTATACACCAATGAAGTTTTCTGTTCGCCTGGATGCGTTTCAAAGTGACAAATATTTTGATCTGTATCTAAGCAAGTGTCTTTGACACCTTCTAATGTCCCCTCACATATGTATCCTAGTTGCCTCCTCGCAGTGCAGGGCTCTAGATTAACAGTTTGCCATTTTCCTTCAATTTCTCGTGCCCACATCCTGTGCTCAGAAGGGTACAATACAGTTCCCTCATGGTTTAATCCTAAGGGGACTATTGGATGTATCAGGTCCACTGAGGCATCATGTGTGGTTATTGCACACCCCTCTATTTTGAGCCTAAACTGTGGACATTTACTCAAGCATTTGTCACAACATTCAGGACTAATGCGGATGGATCTCATGGGTGGGTGGTAAGCCTTGTGGAACCCATCCTGTACGAATGCATATTTACATCCCCAAACATTTCTTCCTTCCCACAAGCTTGCATTCGTGACTTTTAGCATCTTATTTAGAGCCTTACGAGAGTAAGCATCATAAGCTCTCCCTTGACACCTATTTATCTCAGTCACATTGTACCTGCGTGGTACTGCATTGACTCTCATTATGGTTAAGGGAATTACTGCAGTAATTACAACTTTCCACATAATGTCCATACTGTCAATACATCTATTCGTGATTCCGAGTGAACTTCAGCTTCAGTTCATTATCGCCTGGTGTGATCTTCCAGATTCCTTCTGGGGCTTTCTTCACTCGGGAGTGATGGATCCAGGCCTTCTGTTCCTTGACCTTGATTGCAGTGAAGGTAGTAAGAAGCACCTGGAATGGTCCTTCCCACTGTGGTTCCAAGGTCTTTTCTGCAAAAGACTTAATATATACATAATCCCCAGGTTGTATATCATGTACTGGCCCATCTAATTCCCTGTTTTGAGCTCCAGCCACATGTTTCTCAATTTCTCTGAGTTGTCTATTTAGTGCCACCATATATCTATGTAGGGTTTCTTCCCCTACTTGCATGGGTGTTGTTCCTTCTTGAACTGCATATGGCCTTCCATATAATATTTCAAAAGGGCTCAGTTTCTCTTTTGCCCTTGGTTTTGTCCGAATTCGCAATAATGCCAATGGGAGAGCCTGGGGCCAGGGCAAATTTGCTTCTTGCCCCAGTCTCACTATTTGTTGTTTAATCAAGTGGTTCATTTTTTCCACTTGGCCACTAAATTGAGGGTGATATGGGGTATGTAATTCCCAGTCTATTCCCAGATGGTTGCTTATTTGCTGTACAATTTTTGAAATAAAGTGTGGTCCTCTATCTGAGGATATGGTGGCTGGAACTCCAAAATGAGGTATTATTTCTTGCAACAGTGCTTTGGTTACCTCTCGGGCCTTAGCTGTTTTGGCAGGAAAGGCTTCTGGCCATCCTGAAAAAGTATCAGTTAACACCAATAGTTAACGATATCCTCCCTTCCTGGGCAGCTCTGTAAAGTCAATTTGCCATTGTTGCCCAGGTCCACAGCCTTTCCCAATTTGTCCCACTTTAGGCTTTTGGGGTGTTTTTGGGATGAGTTCAGAGGCAAAGGCAACACTGACGAGTTACTTGTATCACTGTGCCCTGCAATTTCCTGGCCATGATTCTTTCTCTTAAATGGTTATACAGGGCATCTATTCCCCAGTGTGTTTTCTCATGTTCCCTCTGTACTAATGACCACAAAAAATAGGAGGGTACTACAAGTTTTCCTTCTTCTGTCACAGCCCATCCCTCCTGGTTATAATTTGTCTTTTTTTCCTTAATAAGCGTCTTATCCTTTTTATTGTATATTGGCTTACCTTCAATAGAAATTTTTCCATCTGGAATTCATCAGTTATCTTACTTTTTGCTGCATCTTTTGCCTCTCTATCCGCCAGCATGTTCCCCTCTTCCAACTCCGAGCTCACTTTCTGGTGTGCCTTGATGTGCACGATGGCTACCTTTTCAGGCAGTTGTACTGCATCTAACAGTCTCAATATTTCTTGTGCGTGTTTAATGTTCTTTCCTTGTGAGTTTAACAGTCCTCTCTCTTTCCAAATGGCTCCATGTGCATGAACTACTCCAAATGCATACCTTGAGTCCGTATAGATGTTAATTCTTTTTCCTTTTGCCAGCTCTAGGGCTCAAATCAAGGCAATTATCTCAGCCTTCTGTGCAGAGGTATTTGTTGGTAATGGTTTGGACTCTATTACCTCTCTGCTTGTGGTAACTGCATACCCAGCATGTCTCTTTCCACTGATGACATAGCTGCTCCCATCAGTAAACCAGGTCTCAGCATTTTCAAGCGGGGTATCTTTCAGATCCAGGCGACTGGAGTAGGTGGCTTCAATGGTCTCCAGGCAATCATGGATCACTGGTTCTCCCATACTGCCACTGAGGAAGGAAGCTGGGTTCACAATGTTAGTTACCACAATCTCAACATCATCTTGTTCCACCAGTATAGCTTGGTACTTCAGGAATCTCTGTGGGGAGAGCCAGTGCCCCCCTTTCGTTTCCAGGACTGTAGACACTGTGTGAGACACTAGCACTGTCATCTTCTGACCCAGGGTGAACTTGCGTGCCTCTTGGATGTTCACTGCCACTGCTGCGACGGCTCTGAGGCACCCTGGCCACCCCTTAGCTGCCGTATCCAGCTGTTTAGAGAGGTAGGCAACTACCCTTCGATATGGACCCAGATTTTGTGCTAGTATCCCTAAAGCAATCCCTTGCTTCTCATGAGGAAACAAAAAGACTGGCCTACTCACATCTGGAAGTCCCAAGGCTGGTGCTGACATGAGGGCCTTCTTTAGCTGGTCAAAAGCTTGAGCTGCTTCTTTTGTCCATTCAAGATCTCTGCCTCCTTCCATGATCAAGGCATACAGAGGTTTAACAAGTAATCCATAATTATAAATCCACAGTCTGCACCATCCTGTCATACCTAAAAAGGTTCTTAGTTCCTTCACTGTCTGAGGCTTTGGGGTCTGGCATATTGCCTCTTTGCGATCTTGCCCTAGGGTTCTTTGTCCAGCACTCACTTCATAGCCCAGGTAAATTACTGTTTGCTTCACTATTTGGGCTTTCTTTTGAGATACTCGATACCCCTGCAGGCCCAAAAAGTTTAGGAGGCTTACCGTCCAGTCCACGCACGTTTCCTGGGAGTGGGTGGCTATTAGGAGGTCATCCACATACTGGAGCAACTGTCCTTCTCCTGGTGGAGGTACCCAAGACTCTAAGTCCTTTGCAAGCTGCTCCCCAAATAAAGTGGGTGAATTCTTGTACCCCTGGGGAAGCACACACCATGTGAGCTGGTTCTTCCATCCCATTTTGGGGTTCTCCCACTCAATTGCAAAGATTTTCTGGCTGGCTTCATGGAGAGGGAGGCAAAAGAAAGCATCCTTCAAATCTAAAACAGTAAACCAGGTTAGTTCGGGAGTTAAACGATTCAACAAGGTATAAGGATTAGCAACTACTGGATACAAGTCTTCAGTTATCTTGTTAACAGCCCGTAAGTCCTGTACTAGCCTGTATGAGCCATGGGGCTTCTTCACTGGCAGGATAGGAGTGTTAAAATCAGACTGACACTCCCTCAGTAGTCCTATCTTCAGAAAGTTTTACTAATCCCTTCTCTATCTTCTTTCTTTATGGGGTATTGTTTAACCCTTACTGGCTGTTCACCTTCTTTAAGTTTGATTTGTTCTGGTAGTGCATTCTTTGCCCTGCTTGGTATGTCAGAAGCCCACACTCTAGGAAACACTTGATACTTTTTTTTTTTTTTTTTAATCATCATTATACTTTACCTCCAAAATAATTTCCCCATTCTTAAATTTTTATTTTTACCTCCACCTGCTCTAGCAGTTCTATGCCCAAAAGTGCAAATGGAGCTTTAGGCATACATAAAAACCGAGGAATTTTCCTTTATTTCTTCATTTATACTCCAGTGGTTTGCAAAAGTAACCTCTTTCAGATTGGCCAGTCGCTCCTTTTACCATAACATAGTCATTGGTTACAGGTATTAGGACCTTATTTAGCACTGAAAATGTTGCCCTGCTGTCTATTAAGAATTAAACTCTTCAGGCCTCATCCAGTAAACCTTCTAGATTCTGGCTGTCTGGACCCCGGATCTTCTGGAGTTTCCACCTGATGTCTCTTGTAGACTGTCCTAAAAATAAATTTATTAATTGCTGTGTCCCTTCATTAGATCCAGGATCCAGGGTGGTGTGTCGGCGCATCGCGTCTTGCAGGTGATCTAGAAATTCACAAGGTGTTTGGGAGAGGCCTTGTTTGACAGCATATAGTGCTGATCAATTTATGGTTTTGAAGATTGCTCTTTTTAGCCCTTCTGCTATCAATTTTTGGTATGTTTTTAACCGTCCCAACCCCTCATCATTATTAGGATCCCAGCCCGGGTCTTGAAGGGGAAACACATCTTTAACATCTTCCTGTGTTGTTCTACAGTCATCCTTGGCTAGGTCTTTAGCTACTTTCAAAATTAATTGCTTTTCAGTTTCTGTTAAGGCATCAAGCAGCAGTTGGAGGTCTGCCCAATCAGGTAAATGCTGCTTAATTATAAACTTCATTTTCTTAGCAACCCCTATTGGATCACTTCGATAACCCTTAGCACTCTTTTCCCAGATCTCTAAATCAATTGAGGAAAAGGGAACTTTAATCAGTTTTGTTTCTCCATCAGAGGTCATTGCTTGTCTTAGAGGTGCTTGTATGACCCCTGTGGTTTGTTTTTGGGTCCTGGATGCTATAGGCCCTTGTGGGGGAAGTTTGGGGGCTGACAGGGGAAGTTCAGGTTCATCCCACTCACTGTCACTGCTAGGCAGTGGTGGGTATGGTTCAGGAGTGGGTGGAGAAACCCCTGCCTTAGTTGCTGTCCTTCCAAGGGAAGATGAAGTTACAGATGAAGCAGGGGAGGCTGGGCTTAATGGTGGTTCTGAATCTGCATTTCCCCCCACCCTCCCCCTTTCCTGTCTTTTGGGAGGTGGTTTAAGTATGTCTTCTGTCTCCTGTTCCAAAGCCTCTACTTGGTATACCTTGTCGGGATGTGTGCACCTCTGATTTATAGAGCAGGTGCTGCAGCAACGTTTGGGCTTCCCTTTAGTAGCTTTATTGTCCTTTTCAAGGGCCAGTACTAAAGGATCAGATGGAGGCTTCATTCCACAATGCCTTTGCCACTCAGGGTGATTTTGAAGGCTGAAAAACATATCTGCATAAGTCACTTCTGACCACCTTTGTTCCCGCTGGAGGAAAAGCTTGAACTGTAGTAGTGTCTCATAGTCCAGTGTACCATTTGCTGGCCACTTCACTCCCTCATCAAGTTTATAGAGTGGCCACCACTGTGTACATAACTTAACCAGCTCCCTCCTGGTTTCTGTACCATCACAACCCACCAGCTCTTTCCAGTGTGTTAAAATGCACCCCAAAGGGCTTCCTCTGGGAATCTCTTTGCTTTCATTTGCCCCCATATTCAGGACCCTATTTTTCCCAATGCCTTTTAACACAGAAGAAAGAAAAAAAATTCCTCTTTAAAAAAAACACTACACAATCAGCCAGGCACTTGACCCAAATTGCTGGTTATTAATCACTTATTAAACCGGGTCTTCTGTTATGCCTTGCCTTGGGTATATTACTACTAAAATAATTAAAATTAACAAATGTGAACTTTGCAGAGTATCAACCGAGTTCTCGCAGGAATCCAACGATTCTACTAAAATCCCTCGGCCACCTCGGCTGGCACTGGGCTTTCCGTTCTCTGCACACAATCAAAAGCTGCTAGACCGGGTTTCCCTTTCCTGCAGGGACTTGGCTTCAAACGCCAACAGTTTTAGGCTCACAAAAGAAACAGCCGGGGTCCCTTGCGACCCTAAACACATTCAACCAAAAAAAATTTAACAAGGTCTCGCCAAAATTCCCACAGATTTCAGCCGGGACGTAGCACAGACCCTTCCACAGGAAAGCGAGGAAGCGGGGGAGACCTTGATCTTACACTGCTTTTCTGCTCCTCTGTGGTTGAGGACTAAGCCACCAGCACTTTAAGATACTACCACACACTGGCAACTGCAAACCTCACAAACAGATAAGAATATTTCTTTTTAACTAAAACATCCACTTGCCAAAACCTCTCCGCGTCTTACAAAGAGCTAAGGGACGTGGCTTGAGGTTGCGCAAGCCTAGATTCCTCTGCAGTTACCAGGGAAACAAATCACCCCCAATCACCGCGGCTGTGTCGGGCATTCACTTTGAAAAGGAAAACCCCTTACCCTTACATTTATTTTTTGTTGTTGTTGTTGTTGTTGTTGTTTTGTTTTCTTTTAAATAATTTGTTCACCCACAGATGTTTTTCTACTAAACAACATACTGATTCAAATTACAGATACACTTCAATCACGACATAAGCACTCAAACCCCTCCGCTTTCTGAAAGGTATTCTTCCGCGGATCGGCGGGAGTTTTAAAATCTCTTATAAACTTGCAAAACTTCTAAGAACGCTCACAAAGGTTAGTAACACGCAGCAAAATCACACAAACCAAAACGTGTACTACACAAGCTTTACCCAAACCACAACACATACGGTACACAAATGATTCTTTTCCTCACCAAAGCGCACACAATCACAAAACCACAGGACCACCACACACACACCTTCGGCGCGGGACCATGACCCAAGACAGCACCTTCCGTGCCCCAAAACTCGGGCTGGCCTTTCAGATTATGGATCACCAAGGCGCACCTTTAAACTACAAGCCGAGATCGGAGCCACCACTGCTCCCCAAACCAACAAAACCTGCTGCCCTGGGGCCGCTGCTGCCCTCCCCTCTACGGGAGGGAGCTTTAAATTACCAAAATCGGAGCCACCACTGCTCCTAAAACCAACAAAACCTACGGCTCTGGGGCCGCTGCTGCCCTCCCCTCTACAGGAGGGAGCTACAAGTTACCAGCTCTACTTGGAACACAACCAACCATTTACAAGACTCCGCGGAGTTTCCAAAACCCAGTCAGGCTTCTGCTTTGCATAAGACGTCTCTTATGACTTATAAGCCGCCTCTATTCCAAGGTACCTGTTCCCAATATTTTAAACATACCTTTTGTCCGTAGTTCCAGCAGGCTCTGGTCTTTCCCCGGGGGTGTCAGCGGGGCCACGGGAGCCCCTCTTCCCAGGAAATTCTGGGCGGGTGCCGTGAGGGGTCCCAGACCCCGATGGCCCCCTCGGCCAGAGAGAGCAGTGTCCTGCCGCGGTCGCCAAAATGATTTGTTAAAAAAATATGGATATTGATCTAATACCAATATCCAACTATGACGGACAAAGACTCTCTAACAGTTTGAAGTTAGAAAGTGTATGTTTATTACGACGCCGGGCAGCGTGAGGGATAGCTCCCAAATACACACGCGCAATTTACAGATGATCACAGGGTCTTTTTATGTACAAAAGTGTTGAATACCCAAAACACAAATGCATATTCATGACTCTGGTCCATCCCATTCCCCGCTTCGTATGGTAATTAGCCAAAAAGCAATTAAGCATGCGTAGTTTGTTCTTTGAAATGGGTCGGTGGTCCTTTTTAGGGGGTGGGGTCTCAAAATGATGAAGTAAGATGCGTCTTCCTCGCTTTGCCTTTTTAACCTTTTAGTGTTGGTGACACCTGGATCCTGTTTTCTCAAGACTATCTGATTTATGATCACATTGTGTTCTTGGAGTCTATTGATTAAGTTGACAGGTCTCCTGATTTATCGGTTCCTTAAATCCGACTTATGTTAAAAAAAGGAAGTTTCAATGTAAAAGGGGAGTCTACGTCAGCAATGTCTAGTTTAACTAAAGTCCTTTATTCTTCAAAATGTAAAGGGAAGTCTACGTCAGCAAGTCCACGTCTACTTTAACTAAAGTCCTTAATTCTTTAAAATTAATATCTCAGAGTAACACTGTAGAGAAAAGAAAAAGGAAGACGGGGGAAAAAATGTGATATACAGGCAGACTGAAAAGAAAGCCAGCTCCTGACCACTTCAAACTCTGGTGTCTCGTCACACAAAATCAGTAAACATGCTATTTTCCTGAAAAAGATGGCATTTCTTTTATGCCTTTTTTTGGTGTCTTTTCACCTAACAAACCTCAAAGACAAGGGTGCTGCGAAAAGCCAAATTGGAAAAAAAAAACCAAACAAAAAACCCAAACAAACAAAAACAAACAAACAAACAAACACCCACTAGAAAAGAACCCATCAGGCTTTCCAGCTTCCCCTGTGGATAAAACGCCTAAGGGATAATAGTCTCTAGCTGTTTTCAGTCGTGATTTACCATGATTAATTCTCCTCTCTACATCCTTCACACGCATAACTACCACCTCCATTTTGGACAAAACACCTTAATTTTGTACCAAGTCCGTCTCAAGACTGAAAGCCTGCTGCCAGAGCTGCTCTTGGGGGAATGTGCTATGCTCCAGGGCATCCAGCAGGAGTGCCTCCTCAGCTGTGCCGGGCGGGCATGCAGCCCCTCGAGAGGGGAACAAGGGCAGGTGTCGAGGCAGCCATCTTTGCTAAGGGAAGAGGCTGAGACGTATGGGGCGAAATGCCCCCTTTGGACCCGGCTCGCCACCTTCATCCATCCCCGAGTCGTCTGTCGCCTGTACCCAGCTAGGAGAGAGGCAGAAAGTGCTAGAGGAGCCCCTGGGCAGGGCCGGGAACAGGCCCGCAGCCGGAGCAGGCAGAGACAGACACACTCCGCTCAGAGCAGAAGGAAATGAAAGTCTCCTCGCCCCACCCCTCTTCCGCTGAGGTGATGTCACCGTGAGCACCTTCTGATTGGCTCGGCGGGAGTAGGTGACCTCGCGGCGTAACGTCGGCGTGTCGTTGGGGAGGCGAGGTGAGGTGGAGGGTAGGTAGACAACATGGCTTCTCCTGGTTGAGGGGATGGGGGTGGTGATACGGTGCGGGTTTCGTACCGGCGGGTGGTGGAACCGCCAGGTGCCGCACAGGTAACGAGCGGGCCGGTAGGGAGTGGGAATGCAGATGCTGGTCTGGGTGGGGGGCGCAGCCGGCTGCTCCTCGGGCCCTCCGCCCCGCTGCCGGGTTAAACGTCGCTGCCGCTTCTCCTTGTCCAGGATGAGGCACCACCCGCGCCCTCACCGTGATTCAGCTGATGTGACGTGCCGGCGGGGCGGCTGCAGGGCCACTGGCCTCTCGGGGCCGGGATTCGCATGTTTGGGGGCTGCTCCCCCGGCTGTGGAGAGGAGCGAGCCTGTGAGCGCTGCGTTACTGCATCACCTTGCTCTGCCTTCACGGCCTCTCGGTATTGCTTCTGAGGGTACCTTTTAATGGAGGTGCTGTACCAGCTGTGGGGAAGGGAATGAGACTGAGATGGTTTGTGTGGTAACAACGTATCAAAATTGGACCGATTTCTTCAAGGCCTTGTGCCAGGATGGTATTATGTTGCAGTACCAAAACTGTACTGACTTCATGTTTTTATACATGCAGAGCTGTGATTCAAAAGTGGTAGTGATACTTTAGGTCACCATTGCAATTGGGTGATTTAAACTTTTTAGACTGTCCCGGTTTCAGCTGAGATGGAGTTAATTTTCTTCTCAGTAGCTGTTACAGTGCTGTATTTTGGATTCAGTATGAGAATAATGCTGATAACACACTGACGTTTTGGTTGTTGATAAGTGGTGCTTACTCTTAAGTCAAGAGCTTTTCAGTGTCTCAGGCTCTGCCAGTGGGCGGGTGCACAAGGAGCTGGGAGGGAGCATGGCCAAGACAGCTGATCTGAACCGTCCAAAGGGATATTCCATTAAATAGAATGTCATAACCGGTATATAAACTGGGGGAGTTGGCTGGGAGCTACCAATCGCTAGACATGAGTCAGTGGATGGTGAGTAATTGAACTGTGCAGCACTTGTTTCTCTTGGGGTTTATTCCCCTTTCTCTTTTTCCTTATCATTATTATAATACTTGAAACTTCAAAGGGAAAACCAAGGAAATCTTAGGTATAAGATATGTGAATGAATAAATGTATCAGTACACTGATTAGATGGGTGACTTACTGTATAGTTTATGTTGATGGATAAAAAATTAATGAGAAAAAAATCATCAAAACCACGTGGAAGAGTTCCATCTCCATTTTTTACATGATGTTTTGCAGTGCCTGGTACTTATCCTAGAGACAAAAATCTCTAACAGAATAAAAGTCAGGTTTCTGGACCAATCTTGATTTATTAAAAAAATATGGATATTGGTCTAATACCGATATCCAACTATGACGGACAAAGACTCTCTAATAGTTTGAAGTTAGAAAGTGTATGTTTATTACGACGCCGGGCAGCATGCGGGATAGCTCCCAAATACACACGCGCCATTTACAGATGATCACAGGGTCTTTTTATGTACAAAAGTGTTGAATACCCAAAACACAAATGCATATTCATAACTCTGGTCCGTCCCATTCCCCGCTTCGTATGGTAATTAGGCAAAAGCAATTAAGCATGCGTAGTTTGTTCTTTGAAATGAGTCGGTGGTCCTTCTTATGGGGTGGGGTCTCAAAATGATGAAGTAAGATGGGTCTTCCTCACTTTGACTTTTTAACCTTTTAGTGTTGATGACACCTGGATCCTGTTTTCTCAAGACTGTCTGATTTATGATCACATTGTATTCTTGGAGTCTATTGATTAAGTTTGTTATAAATGATAAGAAGCCAATTCAAAATAACAGAACTTATTTAGCAAATTTCCAAAACCAAATTTAAAACCCGCAATAAATTTGGACAACATCAATCGAATGCTGGGTGGGCAGTGACAGTAACAACGGTACCATCCAACCTTGACCACACACACTGGGTCTTGGCATACGGTTTTTATACAGTTTATTTATACTGAGGCTAAGTCTATTGAAAGTAAAAATATTCATGTATTTATTTCCAAGCAAGGTTTTGAAAGGGGTTCCTGTAAGTATGAAAAGATGATTTGATAGTCTTCCTGAATTTCTTCTTTGGGGTGCTGATTTGATCATCCTCCAGATTCCCCACCAAGATTGACATCAGATGTTGAGCAGCTGTGAAGTGGAGGCCCATCCTTGATTAATGGGCCATCTCCGATCTGGCCATGTCATTTCTGTTGCGAATTTTGTGGTTTCACAGCTTGCACAATAGGCCTTGTAATCTCGGAGACACCCTCAAATAGCTTTTAATAGTCCAAACTTTTGATATAATATTATATACATGAATTTATACATTACATTTAACACAGCATTCATGATAATTTTCTACTGGATCATGTGAAAGATTTGATTTAAGCCCTTTCCTAATGTATATATTTGTGCTTGCACCATTTGGCATCTCTAGGCTAGCAACAGATGAAGTCATGACTGAAATGACTGGTGAAGTTTGTTCCCTGAGTTTGAGAGGCTGGACTTCTAAGAGTATGCCTATGACCAGTTATGCTAAGTGTTAGCAGCATGCTTAATCTAGACATAGAGAGTGTGCTTTTTTGCTTAACTTGATTTGTTTCATCAATTCTGAGCTCTAAACTAAAACTAGATTCCTAGTTTATAAGCACTCTAAATTGTTAAAGCATTGTTAAATATTTGACTCATTCATAGTAGTATGAAATCATGCTAATTAGGTTGAAGTAGCTAAATTTGTTCATAATTACTAGATGCTTTCCATCTGATTACTTTAAGCTCTCAGAACTGGTAGGCATTTGCTATTCAAGACTTAAGATATAGGAAAATAGTTAAAAGCAGTTGCTCTGGTCATCAAATTTAGGACTTGTTTCATTACTGCTCTGTGAGATTATTAGAGCCCTCACTAGTGGTATGAGTGCTAGATCATATTTTCTTCCTTTTTTCCCCTAGAATGTAGGAATTGCTCAGCACATTTATATTTCCTGGCATGGTTTATCATGCAAATGTCTGTCTTGCTGCTACTGTATTTCAAGGAGGGGAAAATGGTCTAGTTTACCACCCTGTCCTGGTTTCAGCTGGGATAGAGTTGGGTTGTTTTTCTTAGTAGCTGGTACAGTGCTATGCTTTGAATTCAGTACGGGAATAATGCTGACAACACACATGTTCTGGCTGTTGCTGAGCAGGGCTTACCCTGAGTCAAGGGCTTTTCAGTGTCTCATGCTCTGCCAGGATGGAGCTGCACAAAGAGCTGAGAGGGAGCACAGCTGGGACAGCTGATCTGAACTGGCAAAAGGGATGTTCCATTCCTTAAAACATCATGCCCAGTATATAAACTGGGGAAATGTATTGGGTTTGCATGGCCAAGCTTTGGTAGTGGGGGGGTTGCAGGAGTGGCTTCTGTGAGAAGCTGCCAGAAGCTTCCTCCATGTCCAGCAGAGCCAATCCCTGGCGGCTCCAAAGACAGACATGCTGCTGGTCAAGGCTGGGCCAATTAGAAATGGTGCTAAGGCCTCTGGGTTAACATGTTTAAAAAGAAAGAAAAAAAAAGTGATTGCGCAGTTGTAATTGCAGACAAAGAAGAGTAGGGTGAGAACATGTGAGAGGGACAACTCTGCAGACACCAAGGTCAGTGGAAAAGGAGGGGCAGAAGCTGCTCCAGGTGCCAGAGCTGGGATTCCTCTGCAGCCCATGGTGAAGCAGCTGTCCCCCTGCAGGCCATGGAGATCCATGGGGATGTAGAGATCCACCTGCAGCCCATGGAGGACACCCATGCTAGAGCAGAGGGATGCTTGAGAGGAGGCTGTGATCCTGTGGGAGGCCTGTGGAGAGAGGGGCCCATGATGGAGCAGCCTGTCCTTGAAGGGCTGCACCCCATGGAAGAGTGACCCATGCTGCAGCAGTTTGGGGAGGACTGTTGCCTGTGGGATTTGACTCATGTTGGAGAAGTTTGCAAAGAACCATCTCCCATGGGAGGGACCCCACGGTAGAGCAGATGAAGGACTCCTCTCCCTGAGCAGCAGGAGAAACAACGGGTGATGAACTGACCATAACTCCCATTCCCTGTCTCCCTGTGCTGCTTGGGGAGGAGGTAGAGCTGAGGAGAAGGTGTTTTTAAGAGTTTATTTTACTTCTCATTATCCTGCTCTGATTTTGTTAGCAATAAATTCAGTTAATATCTCTAATTAGGATCTGTTTTGCCAGTGATGGTATTTGGGGACCTCCTGGTCCTTATCTCAACTCATGAATCCTTTGTTATATTTTCTCTCCTCTGTCCTAGTGTGGAGGGGAGTGGGAGAGAGGCTTTGGTGGGTGCCTGGCATCCAGCCAGGGTCAACCTACTACAGGGATTTACACAAAAGGGGGCCATTTGATGGATGGGCTGTGTATCAGTCAGTGGGTAGAGAACATGTGCATGTGTCATTTTTCTTGGGGTTTATCTTTCACTTTCCTTCCTCTTTTTATTAATATTATAACTTTAAACTTTACTTTTTTTCAGTTATTAAACTGTTCTTATCTCAACCCATGAGTTTTACTTTTTTTTTTCTAATTCCCCTCCCTTTACCACTAGGGTGGGGTGGAAGTGAGCAAGCGGCTGTGTAGTACTCTTGTTCCCAGTTGGGGTTAAACCATGGCACCCTTTTCTTGGTGGTGATTTAGCTTCTACATTAGTGAAGGTGATCTCGCGGCCAAAACAAGATGTAAACTCTTTTTTTCTTTTCTGCTTATCCATTTAGATGATCTTTAAATAACTTGGGTAGCAGTCAATAATAGGAACTACACAACCCACATTTGTTCTTGTAGTTGACTGAACTGGTGTTAGCTCCTTATATGTTGTGTTTGGAAGTCAGGTCAGCCTTAGATGTTAGTTGCAGATGCTTTTCTCTTGTGACAGGGCTCTCTTTTTGGAAAGGGTTCATTTTAAAAAGGTCACCAATTTGCTGCAACAGTTAAATGGGAATTTAGGATAGGTGCATCTTCTAGACTCTTGTTTGACGCATCAGTCTCTGGCCAAAGAAAAAGCTTGCACTGATCTGCCTTGACCACTGGGTTGTCTATAAGTAATTTTTTTATTTTCTTATGTTCTTGCCTGTGAAACTTGAAGTTCTAGAGGCTTGTGTGGTATAAAAGCTTCAGCTTCCTTGGAAACTTATATGGCTGGTAAGTCATTCAGTGATTGAAAAACTGGTGCATTAGTGTACTGTGTTTTCTCACCTTTGTAGCATTTTCCCTTATTTTTGGGTGAAATGTATGGCAAATGAACTTATGTCCCAAATATACTGTCAAGATCTTGAAGGAGGAATAGAGCTGTCTGTTATCATTTAAGAGCCTTAAATCCTTAACCAGCCCAAATAGTATGTGCTTTTAGCAAGTGCAATGTCTTTAATCACAGAATCACAGAATATACTGAGTTGGAAAGGAACCCAAAAGGATCATCGAATCTAACTCTCAGCCCTGCATAGGACCATCCCTGAGAGTCACACCATGTGTCTGAGAGTATTGTCCAACCACTTCTTGAAGTCTGTCAGGCTTGGTGCTGTGACCATTTCCCTGGGGAGCCTGTTCTAGTGCCCAACCACTCTCTTGGTCAAGAACCTTTTTCTAATATCCAACCTAAACCTCCCCAGACAACTTCAGGCCATTCCCTTGGGTCCAGTCGCTGGGCACCAGAGAGAAGAGATCAGTCTGCCCCTCCTTGTCCCCTCACAAGGAAGTTGTAAACTGCAAACTGCAATGAGGTCTCCCCTCAGTCACTCCTCATACGTCTTCCTCTCAAGGCTCTTCACCATCTTCACGGCCCTCTTTTGGATGCTCTCTAATAGTTTAATACCTTTCATATATTGTGGTAGCCAAGACTGCTCATGATATTCAAGGGGATGCCACACCAGTGCAGAGCAGAGCAATCACCTCCTTCAACCAGCGTGCGATGCTGTGCCTGATGCACCCCAAAGACATGGTTGGCCCTCCTGGCTGCCAGAGCACTGCTGACTCATATTCAACTTGCCATCGACCAGGACCCCCAGGTCCGTTTCCATGGCACTGTTTTCAGCATCTCATTCCCCAGTCTGTCCATACATGCAGGGTTGTCTCATCCCAGGTGCAGAATTCGGCACTTTTCCTTGTTGATCTTCATATAGTTTGTGATTGCTCAGCCCTCTAATTTGTCAAGGTCTCTCTGCAGGGCCTCCCTGCCTTTGAGGGAGTCAACAGCTCCTCCCAGTTTTGTATTGTCAGCGAACTTGCTTAGTACCCCTTCCAGTCCAGTGTCCAAGTCATTTATTAAGATGTTGAAGAGCACAGGGCCTAAAATAGAGCCCCGTGGAACTCCACTAGTGACAGGTCACCATTCTGATGTCACCCCATTCACTAAAACCCTTTGTGCCTGACCTGAGCCAGTTGCTCACCTATCACATTGTGTGTTTATCCAGCTGTGTGCTGGACAGTTTGTCCAGAAAGATCCTGTGAGAGACAGTATGACCAAAGTGGGACATGACATGAAGATAGCTGCATAACTACAGATGTATAACGTTAATGTAATGAATCCATATGGAACAAGAGAGTGAGAGATGCCATGCTTCTCTGAGAGTGTATGGAAGGGCTGCCTTCTGCTTTAGCTTCCCATTTACTGATATGTACTGAAGCAGAAGGTCTAGTTGCCCATTATGTCATGCTAAGCAATGGCACAATTTGAAGAATCAATTTTTCCTAATGTTTGTCATTGCTAGGAAGATGCTATCCAACATCTGCATGTAAAGTCCTATATATGGATGTTATTGCCATCGCTAGAGTGTTGTCTTGTAATCCAATAATCTGCATACAGACTGACTCTTCAGTGTCTCTTTTCTCCATGTCTTTCCTATTCATGTATTCTGGAAATGTTTTTAAAAGTGCTGTTTTATTGATTCCTGTCCTTCTGCTCCTCAGTCATTGCACTGGAAATAACTGAATTAGTTTGATGTTATGGACCGTCCTTCAAATTTAGATCTCTTGTTACAGTTGCTTGGGTTTTTGATCCATGGAGTGTCTATGCTGCAGAGATCTCATCCCTTCCTCCACTATTGTCAGCGTAACCCCTACTCTGCATTTGGTTAAATGTAAGGTGACCACTTATGTCCCTTAAGATGAAGATGTCATTAAATTTGTTTTAACCAGCAAATACTGAAAATCGAATGGAAACTTCCTACCAGCATTTGCTTCAAGGAGGGTCTAGTTTGTACTTGTTGATCTTAAAATAGACCAAGAACCTTAATGTACTTTATCTCCTGGATTGCAGTAGATGTATTTATGTCTAGGTTTGAAAGACAGATGTCTGCTAGGGAAGGCAGGAGCCTCCCTTGGAATGGAGAATGTAAGCCTCCTCCCTCTGAATTATTATAATTTTGAAATTAAAGGGCTCTCAGGCAAAAAGATATGAGAATAGGAATAACAGTTCTTTACTAGTATATATAACAAGGCAAATAAAACAACAACAACCACAGCATTAACAACAAACAGAACCAGGAATCTAGTGACAGCCTTCTCAGCTGCGGGCAATTTCCCCTTTGGTGTAGTGATGGTCACAGCCGGCAGGGAGTGCTGGCAGGCTCCTGGTGGACAGGACAGGTGCAATGATCCCCATGTGGCTGCAGAGGGCGCTCCGGTGCGGGCTTGGGGAGCACATGGCAGCAGTGGCAGCTTTGTCCGAGATGGGGAGGGATGGAAGAGAGGCTTTGCTTCACAAACCCCCTGGGGCTGTCAATCCCAGTGCCCTAGCAGGACTCTCGGAAGCAGCGAGCTGGAACAGCAGAGATGAGCAGAAATCCTGGGGCAGTGGATGAGATGTATCATAAATTCTGCGGCAATAGCTGGAACTGCAGGATGTCCTGGCAGGGCAAGGTGGTGCGGGGCCCAGCAGCAGAAGAAAGGCAGCTCCCAGCTGGGTTATAGCGGTGGTAGTGAAATTCCTCTCCTCAAGCAGCAGCTTGACCGTCCTCCGAAAGCCAAGAGCAAGAGAGAGCAGCTGCTCCCAACTCCGTAATCCTTTACCTGCCCCCTAAACTCGCAGTATCTTCCCCCTTGGAGAGAAACTCTCAGAGGAAAAAAGAAGTGTAGCCAGATGCTACACTCCTCTTCCCACCTTAGCCACTTTTGTTTTTCTCAAGTACCCATAAGTACCTAGTTGTTAGTTTCCTAGCAACTTATGGGAAAAAAATCTATAAGTAAAAAAGAAAGGAACCAAACACCCAACAATTTAAAACTTTTTTTTTCTGTTAAAACTGGTCATAGTGATGTTTGCTTTTTTTTTTCTGCAGGAGGTGTAGTTGTAATGTGTCAAATATAGTTGTACAATGGCTTTATCCAAAGAGCTATTATCAGTGGCTCAATATCACTGTGCCTTATAAAAGGGGAGTATCTCCATGCAGATGACTGTACTTGTTTGCAGAATTGTTAGAGGTACAAAGAAGAAGCAGTTGCTGCAGATTTTGGGGTGATGTCATCCATTTGGAGATTGCAATAAATGAAAACAGAATCCATTTTGTACTGTAGTAGACTCTGATCAGCTTTTTACTGTCAGTCTCAGAGACTTCAATTTGTGTAGCAATAATGGAATGCTTACGTAGTTAGAAGGTTTTGATAGAACCTTGACTTGTTTTATCTTAGCAACAGGCACTGTCTACTTCTGGTCTTCACGTATATACAGCAAACAGAATTTTTAAGCATTGCACACAGTAACACTAGAACAGGCTGCCAGCCACATTTCATCACCTTCTTTTCAAAACACTTAATTAAAATAGTGTCTTGCAGCTGTAAGAAGTAATCAGCCCAATTTCATCAATATGCCATTTGATTAAGAAATATTGTGAAATAAAATTTCGAAAAAGCCACAAGCAACAGACAGCATCGAGCCCAGGATTGATGCTGGGTGAACTGCAGATTCAGCCTCTCTCTTGCACCAAATCTCCCCAGTTCACAAAGTCTGCTTTTGCAGGGCTGGTTTATATACAGTTTTTCGGCTAGAAAGCAGGTTGCCTCATCTCATTGTCTACTCAGTCGTTGTTTCATATTCATATTTCTTTTTTCTCCGTCTGCTGGTCCGATGAATAGCTTTCTGGGCAGGACTGGGCGTCTGATTGCATTTACGGGAACCCGGTATTGGGATGCACACCCAGGCTGATGTAAATAAGATTTTCATCAGGTGTTGATCACCGGGTCATTGACAGTCTCATCTTCAGAGAGGACCCATCTTCTGGTGGAGACACCCTTCTTTCTATTGCAAATGCGTGGCTTCCCCTGTTTCTGGCAGAGGCTTGCAGTTTCACAATTACATTTTATTTGGTGGAATTAAAATGATTCAATGCTATATACTTTTATAAAACACTAATTAATTCTCCCATATTTATAACACAGCTAATCAGATTTGATAGGCAATTCAGAGACCACTGTTAAAGCATCTCCTTGTTGCTCTGTCGCTCTATATACAGATTGCTGATATTTCTTTTAGCCTTTCACTTGCACTTGTGAAAAACAAAAGTTCACTCTTAGAATCTTTTTCAAAAGTTAAGTAAGGGAATAAAAAAGGAGAATGTCCAGCGCTGGAGTGTTCTTGGCAAACAGGCAAAGAAGAAGCCCGTACATTAAGACAGTGGTATCTATATACTGTTACTTTACTAAGGTACATACACGTTCATAAGTTTCATGCATTATTCAAACATTCTTGTGAACTGTCTGATGTTACAGGAATTCTTCTGCTTGGTTTCTTCATACTCTGGCTTATCTGCATGACATCCTGTGTGTCAAGTTAATATATTTTATTCCACCTTCTGTCTCCATCTTGTTGTTTTACGTCCACTGATAAGGATTTAGTATGTCTTCTTTAAATTCAACATGATATTTTCCAATTCTCCTCCGGTGCTCTGGTTTGTGTCATGGTTATCACTTGGAGAGGTCAGTCAGCAGATGTGGGAAACAACTTAATTGCTTTATACAGTTTTCTTGGTTACATAGAAGTATTTTAACATTTTATATCTTGCTAAGGCTTACAGTACAATATATTCATCACACTATTATTTCTATGAGCTATAAGGTGTATATATTAACATAATATATTCATTACATTATTATTTCTATGGGCTATACGGTTGTGCTGGTTTAGCACAGATAGCAAGAGCCAATAAGTTGCTGACTTTAAAGTTGACAGCTTGATTGACCAATTAGAAAGATGACACGCCTCTGGGAACACACAGGCTTAAAAATCAGAAGCCTGAGAAACTTCCTTTTTCCTCCCTGCTTTGGAAGAGGTAAGCTGGCCCTGGCTCCTGGTTCCCAGGGAATGCCAGGCCCGGCCGGCCCCTGCCCGGGCCAGGCTTTTCCTGGGAAGCTGCCGGGACCGGTGACTCCCGGGCTGGGGAAGGGGAGGAGAATATGCCCTCTTCCCGGCCTGGATCGCGTCTCCAGCAGTTGTAAAACACCCTGCCGCTAAGCTTTGGGGGCTGAGCCCGCCCCCCTCCCCTTTCCCCCTCCGGTGACTCCCAGGCAGATGAAGCAAAGGGGTGGAGGAAAGCCCGGCCTGCTCAAGAAATCATGCAGCTAATATCAAAGGCAGCTCTGCAGCCAGGCAGGTGGCCCTGCAGCAGCCAGAACCCAAAGACTCTGGCCCAGCCTAGTGAGGCCTGACCCTACCACCTTCGGTCACTGCCAGGAAGAACTATCATGCCCTCTGTACACCTGGGCAAGATTTAACTCTTTCCTTATACAAATGAAGCTTCCAGGGCTCTAACCCTTCCCTGAGTGAGAGGAAAAGGACAGAGGGAACATAGAGAAGACACGGCATAAGATGGGAATTCAGCGAGAGAGTTAAGTCCTAAGTGGGACAAAGGAGTGAGGAGTGCCCATGTTTGGCTGGACTTCTCTTGTGAAACCATGGAGAATGGACTATTTCCTGTAACATATGAATGCTGTTTGGGGGGATGCATGGCTCTAGTTAAAAATTGTGGACTGATATAATTGAGATTCAATGGAGAATTTTAAACAGAGGAAGAAAAAGTGATATGAAGCCCTTTGCTCCTAAGGAAAAAGGAGATCTCTAGTTCTTGAGATGAAGATGATTTTGGAGATGGAGGAAAAGAATCTTGGTTTTATACTAGAAGAGGCATCCTTAAACAGTACCCCTAATAAGCAGATATGACCCATATGCAGTGTTGAGAAAGCTGCTAATGGAAGGGACTTCACAAAGGCAGGTTCCTGGGTGGCTGTCTCTGTGAGAGATGAGACCCACAAGAGAATTGTTCTATGTTGTCAGTGGGGAAATTCCATGGAAGTTCTAAGAGAGACTCCTCTCCCAAAGAACTAATGAAGGATTATTTTTAAATGGTGAAACTGACTGAAAGTCACAGGTTTTGTCTCTTTATGTTATTTGTGGGAAAGTGAACAGTTTGTGGAGGAGGAAGAGTCTTTTGAAAGTTTCATTTTGAGTCTCATTTTTTCTTTTAGTGTGTGTTAATAAATCTTTGTACCTTTAAGTTTGGGCCTGCTTGCCTTCTTCCTCTTAATCCTATCTCACAGCAGAAAAGACACTCAAATCATCACAACGGTGTATACTTAATATGAAAAATTAGGTTATATTAGTAAGCAGCTACAAGGTGTTATAAATTGCGCTATACTTACAATCAATAACATATAAAGACTAATACACAAATGCGAAAGCCAATATTATAGGGTCATTTTTAACACACCGAAACAAGTAGTTATAGTAAAAACCTAAACCACTGTCTAAATCTGAAATACCTGCGGTGCATTAGAAATCAATCAGTTGAATGCAACTGCTTTTCACTGTTTTTCAGTGTACAATCAGTAATAGTTAATGAATGTAATACAGGCAGCAAAAATTAATCCTAAAGTTGGGGGATTTTGTGTATTTTTGTACTTTTCAGAGTGAATGGTGCATCCTCAGTTTTTTGTTCTTAGGCTACACGATGTGTATTAGCAGGCAAAATGGAAATTGCAAGATTTTTTTTCTCTGAAAATTATAGATGTGCTAAATTCATTATAGTTGATAACTTAAGGCATTTTGATTTCCTCTGACCCATAATAAATACTTTCCTCAGAAGATGGAAGTTACTTCAAAAAATTCGTGTGGTCTGCAATCTAGACACACTTGCACCCCAAAATGAAGGATATAGCAACAAAAGACCAATTCTTCTCAACAAATGGTTAATTGGCTTGAGTTATCATTGAGAAAGCTGTTTCAGGTACCATTAGCAATAGGATGCTTCCAATTTGACCAGCCAGAGCTCTTTCAGAAGGAATGTAGATATAAACTTCTGGGAAAATACCAGTAGAAGGAACATCAAAATAAAATAATAATTGAAAAATACCCAAACTTCCTAGCAGCTTCTCATGGTAGTAAATTTTTTTTTCCTCATCTGTTGATGAGACTCTCCCTTTGGTATTGCTTGCCTGCACCAAGTCACTTCCCTATGTTCTCCTTGTCTGGCAGTACAAGTAAATAGTCATTCAGGTTTAAGTGGTGACATGTCAGGTAGGCTGTCTTGGTTATCTGTGTTGTCCCTTTAAGCCTTTCCAACTTGTCATCTCTCTTTTTGTGCCAGTTGTTTCTGTCATCAATTTTGTCTTGTCACTTCTCTGTTTCTACATCTGTATTTTTTGTTGTTGTTTCCCTGTATGTGTTGCCCTCCTCCCCTTCTATCATCATCACTCTGAGATCTTTTGCTCTCATCTTGGGCTCTGCTATGCTGTGTTCCTCTGACTGTCTGATTTTAAAAATGTTGTCCTGTTGATTCAGTGTTAAGTGAAGAATGAACATACAGGAAGGGAAGAGGTTGCCTTGGTGGCTGCTGACATTAAAGTTGCTTATAACTTTAGGCACTTGTAGTCCTGATCTCCTCTTCAGAGAATTAGCCAGAACCAAGAATGAAAGAATGAGGCTAAGGATGTCTAAATTTATAGAAGTGAGCTTGTAGGTGGCTGTAAGAAAACCTTGTAGTACTATGCAACTAATATGTTTCCCTAGACCAGGAAAGGCATTTTATGTTCTTTGTCAACATAAAGCATCAGACCAAAATTTGTTCCCCTATGTGCCATTCCCACCGATGCCATTCAGCATCCTGTTCTGGACTTTGTTCTCCAAGGGCAACAATGATAGGGCTGCAGTCTTCCATTAACTTGTTTGGAGTAAGGGTTTGGGAGCAAGTCCTTTAAATTTCTAAAAAAGCAGTAACAAATGTAAACAAACCTTTACTGTACATTGTAGCAGCTTTGACTAAAGCAAATATAGTTCAGACCCAGAAGCATAGTAACAACATCAGTAACTTTGTAACTGGCTTCAAATATTTTTTTTTAAATTTTCCCCTCCAAGCCAGCAAGACAGAGCAACAGCAAGATGCTTGTAATAGTGGTCCCTGAATAGCCTATCAAATCTGATTAGTTTCAAGACACTATTTTAACTAAAAGTTTTTTTGAAAGGTGATAAAATGTGGCTGGCAGCCTGTTCTAGTATTACTGTGTGCAGTGTTTAACAATTCTGACAGTGCCTTCTGCAGTAATGGTATCTTAATAAGTGCACACTCACACAGTGCATCAGGAAGAGCTAGTGTGATATGAACTCAAATGCTACCTGAATCTGCAGTGACTGTCTCTCTGGAAATGGTGCATTTCATGATTAGTTTGTTATCGATGTGTCTTAGCTAGTTCTGTAGTTAAAATAAGATGTTGTATATGGCAGAGGAATAATTTTTCCCACTGTGCCTTAAACTTAATGCAGGTGCCTGGTCTGCACTAGGATTTTGCTAGAAGATTGCCAACAAAAGCAAGATACTTATTGTTTATGTGGGATATTTTGACACTGAGGATGTATCCAAGGCTTTATTCAGCTCCAGATTGATATACTACTGAAAATCTCCCTGGATGGTAGATGTGCACATCTCGAACTTTGCTGGATTTTTTATGCATTGCTACTAGTGTCCCTAGAGTAAATTGATTTTGTCATCGTAACTTAATGTTCTTTTGCCCAAGATCAGTGTGTAAGATGGTAAACTTAATATGTCCTTGCAATGGCCTACTGAAGAGGGATTATAAATTACCTTTCTAAAAATTGTCTCTTTGAATTTTCTTTTCAATGTCCTTTATGTAGGTACAGTCTGGAGTAAGCTGCTTTTGGTAAATGTGGTAGACAGCATAAACCCTATTGCCTGCAGATAGCTGGTTCTGCATTGAAAAAAACTTCCTTGTCAATTGAGTTGCCAAAGTGAGTAGGTTACTTTCATAAAAAAAATTAAATCCTTTAGAAAAGTAGCATTTGCTTTTCAGTCTGAGGTAATAACTAGAAGAAAGACAAACTTGGAGAAATTAAAGAAAGTGTGTAGAGGCCTTCTCCCAAGTTCATCTCTGCTATAATAGTAGTGAATGATGGGCAGCCATAGTACATGTGTGCAGACAGTGCCTCAGTCTCCAATGACATACAGAAGACTGGTGAGGTACATGGAGTCTGTATGATTTCACATAGGGCCTGGCTTTTTTGATAATAACAAATCAAGTTGACATCTTAATTGCTACTCTCATACAGAGGAACTAGCAATGTAGCAGCTTGTCTGACAGTGTGATCTGTGTCTGAAAGATGCAGCCTATTTCATGTGTAGGTAGTATTCAAGGTATTCAGGGTGCTGTAGTCTGCAGTCTGATCTTCCCCTCTGTGGCACTGGGACTAATAAAGCCCATTCATCTCTAGTGGTTGACATGCAACTGTACTGAGTCATCTTGTGGCTTTGCCCTTAACATCCTTCCTGAGGTGGCAGGCTCAGCCCTGTTTCACCACCTTTTTCGTCTACCTTTGAAACTGCAGTGTTTTGTTTGCTTCTAAGAAGCAGTTGCTAGCTAGTGCTAAAACCAGTTCTCTGGCTTTAGTGGACTGGTTTTGGACATAATGCCAACGTTGACAGAGATGGTAGAGATGTGCTGAGAGGAACCTGACAAATGTTGAGCAGAATGACACTTCTATGTACAAGGTACACCTGGAGTTGCCCAGCATGATTCACTTGCCCATGGTCCAGCATCTGCTCACTGTGTTTCAGAGTCTGGTTGCACCCAGGTAATCTTCATACAGCTTTGGCTTTAGCTGTGTGTTGAAATTCCATTTGCCAATATGGTTGGTTCACCTATTGATTTCAACAAAATGTTGAAAGGGACTTGAGCACAGCAAAAGGGGCTTTCCTGAAGTACTTGAAACTGGCTCTTCCTGCCCCCAGATGTGTCAGCAGCTATCAGGAGGAATAGCTAAGGTGTCTGTATAACCCTCACCTTATGACACCCTTTAAGGTACCATTTGCAGTTAGAATCAGAAATGGAAACAGTGAGGCTAAGAATAAGATCTTGATAGGGGAATGATGGGTGTGAATGTTAGATCTGCTCCACATTGTGTACCAGATAACTTCATGTTTTTGAAGAATGGCTGTTGGGCATTTCATAAAGCTGGAGGGCTTCAGAAACAAAGGGCAACTGATTCTTTGTTATGTATAATGCCACAAGGAGGACTTTAAAAATAAATGATTTGAAGAATTATGCTGTGGTGTCTTAAGAAAGATATTGTGATGTATTTCTAATGTAGGAAAGAACCAATTATGTTATTGAACACACCATGAGCATCCTGGCAGAGCTCTTTCTCAGGACAGGCTGGCTCTGTTAAAAGCTGGCTAGGTGCTTCTGTGTTTTAACATTTTGGCCGTGTAGGATTTGCATCCAAATTTTAAGTTGCTAATAAAATTCTGTGGGCAGTGAATGAGGCCTCTTGTTAGCATTGTTTTCTTGTGTGTATCCAAAAATATCTTCCTAATGGTACCATTTATTGTATACCTGTATTGTGCATTATCCAGTGTGTCTAGACAAGTGCCATGATGGCTGACTGCATACCCAGTATGATAGTATCCCTTTTTAGAGCAGCGAGGATTAAACTGAAGAGGATAAGTGTGGTATTTCCAGTAGGAAGGGCTAGTCTTAATGCTAGCAGAGGCAGGGTGTGCTCTATGGTGCTGGGACAGAGCGGCCTCTGAGCACTGTGATCTGGAAAACTGCCTTTCTGATCAACCTGGCTGCTTCTTGGCTCTGTTTTGTCCTTTCTTCTTAATTTTGCCAGTTAGATTTTCAGACTCTGGGCAAATTTATTTGTTTGCTTAATCAATTCTCAGAGCTATAAAATAATTTTTCTTATCTGTCTTGGGAACAGGATAAACAGCCTCTGCCACATGTCCCTTAATCTAGAGATAATACAGTGTAGAACTGCATAGGCTTATGTTGTACTACATGTTGTTAAAGCTGTTTTAAAATGTTTTTCAGGTTCTAAATGGCTTCTAAGAAGTTGGGATCTGAGTCTCATGGTAAGTGAAATTTGGTGTCCCTGTCTCTTCAATAAGATGAATCCTACTACTGCTGCTGACTCATGTCCCAGCCTAGACAGTCCATAGAGATTAATCTGTTTAGCCTCCGAGTAGTTGTTTTTTTTTTTAGAAATTAAGTGCCTTGCTTTCCTTCTTGCATAGGTACTTGCTGATGCCATGCCTGTTCTCTGGTTAAACTGAAATTCAGCCTGTGACTGTTTCCTACTTGTTCATGACAGAATAATACCTTCCCCTTCCCCCCCACTTCCTCCTTCAAAATCAAAGCTGAACTGCAGTTGCGATACTGATTTGATGTTTGCTGAAGTGGACACTAGATTTGTATCTCCTTTCTATGGAAGTCACGTGAACAGCTGGATTGAAAGTGAAGCTTTTAATATATCATAGAACTATGTTTGCTTTTTGCTCAGCAGTGAGTTTTTTTCCTAAATTGGACTAATCTGGTTCAGCAGGGAAGTGAAGAGAATATCTTCTTCTACATTTGAGATGCACAGTGTCATGCAGATGATTGGTATAATAAAAATTATTTGCCTGTATATGTGCTTATCTCTTAAGGATTAATATTTCTGTGGAACAATAAAGTCCAGTTTGTTGTATGTCATGTATCTTCTTCAAATTAGCAATCACTCAGTGCAGTTCATGTGAAATTTCTAACATAATTTTTCATGCTATAGAAACTTCTGCTTTTTAGAAACTCAGCATTGATCTTTCTGGATAATCTTTCTGATAAGAGGGTCCTGGAGAATTCCATTTTTCTTTCAGCTTTTTATTCAGTCTTGCAAGTAAAAAGTTGAACTACAGAATAAGAAATGATTCACATAAATACATGGTTAAGGATTAATAAAAATGACCAATCAAAACTTAATTTTTATATGGTCTCCTTTGTGACCCAGTGATCCTGCTGCAAGATAATGAATTTATTTATTTGCCATCTGCCAGCTTTTTACCAGTTGTTCTCTTGTATCTATGAACATTTGGAAATGCTTGTCTTTCGAGTCTATTTTAACTTCTCTCTTTTCCTTCCTAAACCAGACTAGCAAAGACACTGTTCAGAGCTAGAATTCAATCTGTCGTAAATATTATTCAAAACAGTATGGTGTGGTGGAACATGCTCCTGGCTTCAAAATAACAAAATCAAAACAAATGGTGTAGGCGAATTCACGGACGGCTGGGACAAGGAATTCTGCTAATCTGTATATTCTAGAACATGTGGGTTTATTGCAAGGGTCATGGGTAAAAAGGCCTTGCCTTCAGCCACCAGCCTTGGCTGAAGGGAAGTCCCAAAGAGAGAGGGAGAAAGAACAGGAGGGTGTGGGCTAAGTGAGAAGGGAGCGAGAGAGCAAAGTGGCAGGGGGAAGACAGTAGGAGAGAGCAAGAGTAGGGGGAAGAGGAAGGGTAAGAGCGAGCTAAGAGTAGCGGGAAGGAGAGGAGGAAGAGGTAAGAGGGCGAGGTCTTTGTTACAATACATTATATCTTCTTTTGTGATGAATATTTTAATTTACAGTGACCAACCAACACAAGACACAAAATCCTATAGAATCTACATACAGCCTATAAGAACTACTATATTACCATACTGTGTTATATTTTAAACTCTAAAAACTACTCTTTAGACTTCTGTTTTGATACATTGACCTTTGGATCCCTTAGCCAGCAGAAAGGGTTCTGCTCATTCAAAAGGAATTCTCCTTCAGCTAGCTAGACCATTGTTTTCAGGTTATATAGTAACTAAGACTCAGTATCCTACAACTCAAAGTAAGCTTTCATTTCTATTTCGATTATAGGTTTCATATTTTCAGAATCTTTGCTAAGCAATTATATTTATAAGGTTTCCCTGATTCATCTTCCCCAACAAAACGGTTCTGTAAGCTGGCTGCTTAACTTGTCTACTCTGTGTACCTTCTGTTCCTAATGATACCAGTGACACTGTCATGGTATTGTTTCTGAGGACTAGTAGGGCAACTTCCTTGGCTTATTGTCTTAAGAAATTAGCACAAGGCAATTTTTTTTCAGTTTTCTCCAAGGTTGTTAAGAATTAATTCGACCAAGTGAATTTTAGCTTCCTGTAAAGCATCTAGTCCAACAGCTACCTGGTTTTTATCAGTTCAGTGTCTCTGGCAGCCTGATGAAATCAGTCAATACAGTTGATGTATCTCTTGTACTTATTACTGAGCTGCTTATTGGAGGTTAGAGGACTGTTGTTGAATCATAGAATGGTTGAGGTTGAAAGGGACCTCTGGAGATGGTCATGTCCAAAACCGTGCTCAAGTAGAGCCACCTAAAGCACCTACTCAGGATCATGTTCAGATGGAGATGAAGATGGGAACAAAAGGTATGGATGGAGAGGAAGGAACACTTTTCCTATTTTGGAGGGTATTCTTGGCATACACCTATAACTATGCCTAAGTATGTAACTTCAAATGCCCTCGTCATTTGAATAATTGGAAATTTAAGCTTAAGTTCCAGTAATTAGTACCATCTAGAAATACAGCTCTCATCTATTGCACAAAAGGTTTGTTATATCTATCAAGTGCAGTATGTTAATATTGCTGTTGAATTTTCACTGTCACTATATGACTTGAGAGCTTCTAATTCCAGTTTCTGAGAATTATGTGTGCTTTATGACCACAAAAACTAAGTTCCACTTGGTTTCAAAACTGTTCCCTTATGTTGTGGTCGGCGGGAGAAATGCCGCAATCGATACGACTGATCAGCAAGACTCGGTTTATTTAGACGAGTTTACACAATTTATAGCACAGCTAATGAAGTTCATGCATAGTCCTAAAGCAAGCTCACTATTGGTTATATGAAAAAGCATTAACTAACTTCCACCACTGCATTCCTGTGGTTCCTGTTACACATTTTGATATTGTCCAGAAGCTACTCTCAAGGACACAGTGCCCCTGCCTATATAGATAAGGACTGACCACGCATCCTGATGGTTATGCAGCTGCAGCATGTTTACGTGACCTCTCGCAGCTAGCCATTTCCCTACATATCCCCTGTTTTACTGTTGGGCAAGCATAGCATGGTTAAATGATTGGCAGGCGATTTTCATAAGCATATTTTGCAAACATGACATCAAGCAAGGCAGCACAAGCAATATAAGGCAAATTATAAGTAAAATGACCAATCCCATCTGTAATATCCCCTTCAGCCAACCGGTTATTCCCCATTGACCAAATTTTATTCCAAAAACCCCATCATCTTGTTTCAAAAGCTGCACATGTTGTAGGTCTTGCAGCTTTTGGTGAATGGATTCTGATCGGGTTATTGTCCTGGTTTGGAATAAATTAGGGAAGAACCTCTAAAAGGAGTCCCCTAAACCAAAACCTCCACCACCCCTTCCCCCCCCAGCCCTGGGTTTGGGAAGGAAAATACCTTGGAGGAAAAGTGGAAAAACCTCTTTATTGACAATGAAAAAGAACACTCCCCAACACTGAAAGTGGGAAAAGGTTACTGTGAATGAGAAGGGTGCAACGCTTCTCTTGCAGACGCAGGACTTCTCCAACTTCTCATGTCAGGTCAGGTCAGGTCTGGAGCCGGTTGAAACCTTGGGGCGGGGCGGGTGGGGGGGTGGAGGAAGGAAAAAAAAGCAACCAGAAGCAGCAAAAAGCCAGCGGCAGGGGCAGCAGGAGGGAGAGAAAGAGAGAGAAAGCAGCAGAAAAAACAACAGCAGCGAAGCAAGGCAGCCAAGCTAGAAAGCTGAAGCAGAAAAAGCGGGCAGCAGCAGCAAAAGCCAAAGCAAAAAAAACCAGAAGGCCCTGCCAGAGAGGGAGGGGCAGCTGCCAGACACAACAATGTATCCAAGATATGGGATGGATATATGGGATAGGAGGCAGGTCAACCCAGAACATTCCACCCTTTATCCCATATCGTGGATACACAATTAAAACTTTCATCTCACTTACTCAGACCTTTGACACTTAGACATTTCCGTCCGTCTTACTTGCTCAGACCTTTGACACATATACGTTTCCTTCTGTTTCATGTCTGACTGATCTAACGTGCAGACAATGGTAGTAACATTCAGCACATATCAATCTTACCCCATATTCAGCTCTCCCTGAGGTACATATCGTATTGTTCCATCTTTCTGCATTATCCACCACGTACAACCCGGTCCTTGAGCAGAGACAACTCCACGGATGGGTTTGCCTGTACTCGAGTCAGGGTTGATCCATACTGTCTTTCCCAACAAACCTCTAACATGGGCCACTGGGACTTTATCTCCATCTACTATATTAAGGTGCTGGGACTGAGCAGGACCCGCTCAGCTGGTGGAACCTCGAGTGTTAACTAACCAGGTGGCTTTTGCTAAATGCTGCTCCCAGTTTTTTAAGGACCCTCCACCCAATGCTTTCAGGGTGGTTTTTTAGAGCCCATTGTACCTCTCCACTTTACCCGTGTCTGGTGCATGGTAGGGGATATGATATACCCATTCGATACCATGTTCCCTAGCCCAGGTTTTAATAAGATTATTTTTAAAATGAGTCCCATTGTCTGACTCAATTCTCTCGGGAGTACCATGCCTCCAAAAGACCTGCTTTTCAAGGCCCAGGATGGTGTTGCGGGTTGTAGCATGAGACACAGGGTAGGTTTCCAACCATCCCGTGGTGGCTTCT